>NC_086444.1:1179693098-1179907453 GCF_028390025.1 Pseudophryne corroboree
AGGTAACACATCCCTATCTACCACCACATAACTGACCCTAAGGATGACAGGTAACACATCCTTATCTACCACCACATAACTGACCCTAAGGATGACAGGTAACACATCCCTATCTACCACCACATAACTGACCCTAAGGATGACAGGTAACACATCCCTATCTACCACCACATAACTGACCCTAAGGATGACAGGTAACACATCCCTATCTAACACCACATAACTGACCCTAAGGATGACAGGCACCACATCCCTATCTACCACCATATAACTGACCAGAAGGATGACAGGTAACACATCCTTATCTACCACCACATAACTGACCCTAAGGATGACAGGTAACACATCCCTATCTACCACCACATAAGTGACCCTAAGGATGACAGGTAACACATCCCTATCTACCACCACATAACTGACCATAAGGATGACAGGTAACACATCCCTATCTACCACCACATAACTGACCATAAGGATGACAGGTAACAAATTCTTATCTACCACCACATAACTGACCCTAAGGATGACAGGTAACACGTCCCTATCTACCACCACATAACTGACCATAAGGGTGACAGGTAACACATCCCTATCTACCACCACATAACTGACCCTAAGGATGACAGGTAACACATCCCTATCTACCACCATATAACTGACCATAAGGATGACAGGTAACACATCCCTATCTACCACCACATAACTGACCCTAAGCATGACAGGTATGCACATCCCTATCTACCACCACATAACTGATCATAAGGATGACAGGTAACACATCCCTATCTACCACCACATAACTGACCCTAAGGATGACAGGTAACACATCCCTATCTACCACCACATAACTGACCATAAGGATGACAGGTAACACATCCCTATCTGCCACCACATAACTGACCATAAGGATGACAGGTAGCACATCCCTATCTTCCACCACATAATTGACCAGAAGGATGACCGGTAACACATCCCTATCTACCACGACATAACTGACCAGAAGGATGACAGGTAACACATCCCTATCTACCACCACATAACTGACACTAAGGATGACAGGTAACACATCCCTATCTACCACCACATAACTGACCCTAAGGATGACAGGTAACACATCCCTATCTACCACCACATAACTGACCCTAAGGATGACAGGTAACACATCCCTATCTACCACCACATAACTGACCCTAAGGATGACAGGTAACACATCCTTATCTACCACCACATAACTGACCCTAAGGATGACAGGTAACACATCCCTATCTACCACCACATAACTGACCCTAAGGATGACAGGTAACACATCCCTATCTACCTCCACATAACTGACCATAAGGATGACAGGTAACACATCCCTATCTACCACCACATAACTGACCCTAAGGATGACAGGTAACACATCCCTATCTAACACCACATAACTGACCCTAAGGATGACAGGCACCACATCCCTATCTACCACCATATAACTGACCCTAAGGATGACAGGTAACACATCCCTATCTAACACCACATAACTGACCCTAAGGATGACAGGTAACACATCCCTATCTACCACCACATAACTGACCCTAAGGATGACAGGTAACACATCCCTATCTACCACCACATAACTGACCCTAAGGATAACAGGTAACACATCCCTATCTACCTCCACATAACTGACCCTGAGGATGACAGGTAACACATCCCTATCTACCACCACATAAGTGACCCTAAGGATGACAGGTAACACATCCCTATCTACCACCACATAACTGACCATAAGGATGACAGGTAACACATCCCTATCTACCACCACATAACTGACCATAAGGATGACAGGTAACAAATCCTTATCTACCACCACATAACTGACCCTAAGGATGACAGGTAACACATCCCTATCTACCACCACATAACTGACCCTAAGGATAACAGGTAACACATCCCTATCTACCTCCACATAACTGACCCTGAGGATGACAGGTAACACATCCCTATCTACCACCACATAACTGACCATAAGGATGACAGGTAACACATCCCTATCTACCACCACATAAGTGACCCTAAGGATGACAGGTAACACATCCCTATCTACCACCACATAACTGACCATAAGGATGACAGGTAACACATCCCTACCTACCACCACATAACTGACCATAAGGATGACAGGTAACAAATCCTTCTCTACCACCACCACATAACTGACCATAAGGATGACAGGTAAGCACATCCCTATCTACCACCACATAACTGACCATAAGGATGACAGGTAACACATCCCTATCTACCACAACATAACTGACCATAAGGATGACAGGTAACACATCCCTATCTACCACCACATAACTGACCATAAGGATAACAGGTAACACATCCCTATCTACCACCACATAACTGACCATAAGGATGACAGGTAACAAATCCTTATCTACCACCACATAACTGACCATAAGGATGACAGGTAAGCACATCCCTATCTACCACCACATAACTGACCATAAGGATGACAGGTAACACATCCCTATCTACCACAACATAACTGACCATAAGGATGACAGGTAACACATCCTTATCTACCACCACATAACTGACCATAAGGATGACAGGTAACACATCCTTATCTACCACCACATAACTGACCATAAGGGTGACAGGTAACACATCCCTATCTACCACCACATAACTGACCATAAGGATGACAGGTAACACATCCCTGTCTACCACCATATAACTGACCAGAAGGATGACAGGTAACACATCCTTATCTACCACCACATAACTGACCCTGAGGATGACAGGTAACACATCCCTATCTACCACCACATAACTGACCCTGAGGATGACAGGTAAGCACGTCCCTATCTGCCACCCCATAACTGACACTAAGGATGACAGGTAACACATCCATATCTACCACCACATATCCGACCCTAAAGATGACAGGTAACACATCCCTATCTACCACCACATAACTGACCATAAGGGTGACAGGTAACACATCCCTATCTACCACCACATAACTGACCCTAAGGATGACAGGTAACACATCCCTATCTACCACCACATAACTGACCCTAAGGATGACAGGTAACACATCCCTATCTACCAACACATAACTGACCCTAAGGATGACAGGTAACACATCCCTATCTACCACCACATAACTGACCCTAAGGATAACAGGTAACACATCCCTATCTACCACCACATAACTGACTATAAGGATGACAGGTAACACATCCCTATCTACCACCATATAACTGACCATAAGGATGACAGGTAACACATCCCTATCTACCACCACATAACTGACCATAAGGATGACAGGTAACACATCCCTATCTACCACCACATAACTGACCATAAGGATGACAGGTAACACATCCCTATCTACCACCACATAACTGACTATAAGGATGACAGGTAACCTTTGGCCCAGAAGTGTAATGAGACAAATGCTGATCCTAAAAGTTGCCGTGATTGAATAATGTCTGGGAACCACTGTATTGATATATAATAGCTTTACACAGTTACTTTCCATTGTAAAACTTGCCTGTATCTTTCCATTCTTGTGTTGATCAATACTTTCATACATTGTTATCATTAGCAGTTATTTACAGTATATCCTGCACTCATATCGACTTTTATCTATTTTAAAGTTTGGTTTTGCCTTTAACAATTCAGATCTGATCGCTAGGCTGCGTTTTCGCAAAGCAGGCGATCAGATCCGAACTGCGCATGCATATGCACTGCACTGCGCCGGCATACGCACGGGTGTTCGCAAGGTGACTGACAGGAAGAGGGCGGTTGTGGGTGTAAACTGACCATTTTCAGGGAGTGTCTGGATAAATGCAGGCGTGTCCAAGTGTTGGAAGGGAGGGTGTCTGACATCAAATCCGGTACCGAACAGCATTATGTGATCGCTGTGGCTGAATAAGTCCCAGGCTGCACAGAGACTGCGCAAGATCAGTTTGTGCAACTCTGCTACACATGTGTCCGCACACTTGCAGAGAAAAAATACACTCCCCCTGTGTGCGGCGACTATCTGATCGCAGGACTGCAAAAATCGCTGCCCAGCGCTCAGGTCAGAATTACCCCTTAACTCACTCCTTTAAATCCAGTGGAACAACCGCCAAAAAAAATCCCTTTTGCAAAATCGGACATTATTACTGTACATTTATTCCATGTGCCAGGTTGTACGTGATTTCCTGCGGTATAGCCGGGTGTAAGAGAGAAGTAAGGTGCTATGGGCACAGAGCGTAATCTTTGTCTCCTGCAAGATGAAATCAACATCTAGGCAAATGACCAAAGTGGGCTTACATCCTATTTACAGCATGTCTGAGTATTAGTAGCCTCTGTTGGAATACATATGTATTCCCAGCGGACGTGATGGCGGCTGTCAGTATCCTGACAGCGGCATCCTGCCCGCCAGAATGTCGGCAGCGGGGCAATCGCTACGAGTCCCCTTGCAGGCTCGCTGCTCTCTCCACAGGATCTATTCCCACTCTGTGGGTGTTGTGGACACCAGCAAGTGGGAATAGCCCCTGTGAGCTGATAATCTGGCTGTTGGCATTGTCGGCTGTCGGGATTCCGGCGTCGTTTTCCTGACCGCCGGGATCCCGACAGCCGGCAAATTGATTGCCTCCCGTCTCTGTAACGTGGCACTTGTGTAAGTACTGTATGGCACAATCTAAAGGAGCCTGTGTACCTGACAGTAACTTACTATGCTGAAGGGGTAAAAGTATGTCATTGGCAGCTAGAATGTTGAATCACACCTTGCAGAGCTGATCGTAAGTGTCCCATTGACACATATTAGCTATGCTTCCATGTGTTGGGGCTACTTTATGGGTACAGAAGGCAAAATATCAGTTCTCCTGTGCTGACTATGGGCCCGTTCGCATACTGAAGCCCTTTTGCAGTGCACTGGCAGAAGCCGCACTGTGCGTGCGCACACAGTGAGATGAGTGACAGGCAGAGGCGTTCGCGGGACCGGAGGAGGTATCGCGGTGCTGTTTAGGGGCCGGCGTGCGGCATTGAGAGCGGGGCGCTGTCTGGACAGTGCAGTCGTGTCCAGACCGTTTGCGGGACGGGCTTTTGCAGCTGCGTGACATCACACGCAGCCGCTTCAACCTGAAACATGGCGGGTAGCTGTCTGACTTTGCACTAAGTTGCACCTGGAGACTGTCTGTCTGTGACAGGAGCTGAGTACCGCGCAAAATGTTACAGTGCAGGACCCGGTTCCTGTCACTAAAGAGTAGCTGCTATTTTGGTGTCTAGCCTTTGGCGGGTGCGGCCCAGCACTCCCTGCTCCTGTATAGGGACGCCACTTGCCCTTCTCCACTTTCCCACTCTTTAGAAAATATTTCCCCCTACATCTCACAATTGCGGCCTCTCATAGTATAAGTATCACAATTTCACAAAATAACATGGCACAAGAAAAATTTTCTTAAAAAGTGGAATTCAATAAAAACAATAATAAAGCAAAATAAAAATGAAAGAGAAAAATGACACTTAAATATGGCTGCTACACATTCCACAGACACCGTCCTCTTCTCCAGGCAGATGCTGCTAGGAGATTTATTAACCAGGCGAAATTATAGGCGAAACGCAACACATATAAGCCTGAACAGTACATCAGAGGTGGGCAATTATCTCAGCTGAGGGGACGACTTAACAACTTTTACCAAACTGTTGAGGGCCGGACAAAAATTTATTGGATTTACAATACATAGCAATAAAACTGGAATTTATTATTAAGATGTTTGTGTGTTTTTCCACACAAATCCAAAACTATACAAAAGCAGTATATTAAACAGTATGTACAGTAGCTCATGCATATTTTACCTACCCTGGGACTATCAGAATGATCTAGATCAGGAACCGGCAACTAGCGGACTGCGGTCCATCTCCGGACCGCAAAGGACAGAACAGCAGACCGTCTACAGTTCTAGAAGATAGAGTCTTACTAATAAATCCTGGCAGGGAAAGGAAGATGGCAGTCGCGCTGTAATGATGCAGAGAGGCAAGAGCGTCCATCTTCCTTCCCTTGCCGAGCGGGATGATGCAATGTCCCACGTGAGCGGGTTGACGCGACGTCCCACGTGAGCGGGCTGACGCGGCGTCACGGGACTGACGGAGGCGAAGGCGCTGAGTGGATCCCGTGTACTGCAGCATGGAGGAGCCCCAACTGGACCCGGCCCCCGCACCCAGGGGATTCATCCTCTCAAGCGGAATTCAAGCTACCAAGCAGTGCAGGCGGCGGAGCCGGGAGGCACTTTTTAGTGCATCTGCAGGTTGCGGCCTGCCCGTTCCCACGTACGTGGGTTTTGTACATAAGGGTGAGCAATCATTTTAATATATTTGCAAACATGTGGCATGTGTCTGTATTGCTTACGTTACAATAGATAGAAAGATACTGCGCTCCACTGCAGGGGTCTGGGACGCGATTAATTATTACACACTGGGAGTAAAGAATTCATCACGTCCCAGAACCCTACAGTGGAGCGCAGTATCTTTCTATCTATTCAATAGATAGATTCTATTGAATAGAATCTATTGTATGTATATGTTCGCACAGATCTTGGATAACATCTATTTAGATATCCTGCTGCTTCCCCTCCTGCGCAGTATTTTGTTTTATATATATATATATATATATATATATATTGCATCATGTGTCTGTATTGGTCCTACACTACATAAGAGCACACCCCTTTGGTCACACAGTTGTGTATTTGCTTACTGTAGATCAGGTGAATCCTGCATCCAGACCGGAAGTCGTGCGGGCGCCGGCGTAACCAAACTTGGAACGGCACAAAGGGCAACCGGTGACGCTGCAGTATAGGTGGAGCATCCGTGAGTATGAAGTTACTCAAACATCATGCTGTGGATAAACATCTCCTATATAATGGCCCAGATCTGTGACTCTGTGCCTGTGTGTATAACACTGGGCGTGGCTAGGAGCTCTCATTGGGTTAGCAGCAGGTCTATCGCACCCAGCCCAAAGCTGATTGGGCGAGAAACGCCCTCCCACACAGGTTACATCCAATGGGAGGCTCTGCCCTTTGGCTGCTGTGTGTTCCCAGAGCAGGAATAACAATGGGGCTGATGGAGCTGCAGCTCCAGGTCCACACCCCAAAATAGGCCCCACTGCATCTGCAGCATCATACCCTCCAACAATTTACACATAAAAATTGCTACAAATTCAAAAAGGGGGTGTGGTCAAGGGTAAAGTGGCATGACCACACCCCCTTTTCCTATACTTTCAATGGAAGTTTGGAGAGCCAAAAATCAGTACAGACCATAAAAAAAAGGTACTGTACCTGCGAAAAAGGTCCAGCTGGAAGGTATGCCATTGCATCTGCAGCAAGTCTCTGTGCTGTAGTTAGGGGGGAAAAAATCCTTTTACTGCAGCATCCTATGTCCTGCTGCCAGTCCGACTGCCCCCTCCGACATCAACAATACCCACTCCCTAGCCGCGGCGCAGGTGGAACAAAAGCTGCTGCGGCCACCGGCATAGATGTGTATGAAAGTGGCGCAGCGGAAGGCTTTCATAGCCCTCCCTGCGCCGCATACTCTCTGAGCCCCGGAGCCTCCTCTACGCATGAAGAAGTGCCTCCCCGCCACAGCCGCGCCCAGATTCCCAGAGGCCCTGACTCCGCAACAGTAAAGGATAGAGTGGGTGATATCGCGGAGGGTAATGTCTGGACGCTGAATCAATGTAAAAGGTGACAGTGCTGTGCAGTGCAGTGGGTGTGCACTCTCACCTTTCACATTGATTCAGTGAGTCAGTCAGTTCTGTCAGCCAGACATTATTGTTAGCGCCGGTGTCCCAACGTGCCGCATTACAGGGAATTAGATGCACTAAATAAACTACAGCTCCCACTGGGACACCAGCGCTAACAATAGTGACTGGCTGCTTGGCTGCTGTGCAAGTCTCCGGGAGAGCCACTGCCAAAGGGAGGACAGCAGCTTAGCTGCTTCCAGGAGGAGAAGCAGGAGAAGCATTACCCACCCCTCCCCCACTCGCAGTACCTCCGGGCCCCATCCGCGGCATCCCCACACACCCCCCTCCACCACCTGCGGTGGCTCCGAACCCCCTCCCCCAACCTGCAGCACACCTGCACCCACGCACCTGCGGTGGCTCGGGACCCCCTCCCCCACCCGCGGCACCTCCCAACTTTTTATTTCGAAAAGAGGCGTGGCCTAAGAAAAGTGGGGGCGCTCAGCATATGCAGGAGTACCCGCGATCGCAAGCCATGCCCCTATTTTCATCACTGACATCACTGAGGGGGCATGCCCAGTGCCCTCTCTCCCACTGTCTGCACTGAATAGATGCTGTGCGCATGCTCACAGCGTCTATTCACCACTGCCAAGAGTCTTCACCACTGCAAGAGTCTCCCAACTGCCCCCACCGCGGGACACTGCGGCCCACGAGTGGGACAGTCCCCAAAAAACGGGACTGTCCCGTGAAAATAGGGATAGTTGGGAGGATAGCACAAGGGCGTGTAAGAGTTAAGGGGGCGTAGCCCCTTACGACGGTGTGAAGAGCGCCCATAGGGCATGATGAATCTCCTAGTGTTTAACAAAAAGCGTAAAGTTGACAGTGAAAATAGGAAGTTTCTGTCAGAGTGGACCGAACTATACTGTTTTACGCTGCCTGAAAGAACTGGAGCTATTCCACTTTGCCTCATATTCAACAAGATGGTCGCTATTATTAAAAGTGGAAATTTAAAGCGACACTACGAAACAAATCATCAGGATTTTCATAAAAAGTTTCCTCCTGGCAGTGCAGTGCGTAAAGACAAACTGCAGTCTGCATGAGCGAACAACAAAAATCTGCAGAAGCAGCGTTGCGCATATGCTGGACGCTTAGTAAGCACCAGAAGCCATTTTCGGACTGGGAGATCGTAAAAGAATGTATGTTGGAAACAGTCACAGCACTTTTTGAAGGTCCTTGCGGCTATTCAAGGCATTCCTTTGTCATCAAGAAGCAATACAAGAAGAACAGAAATATTAGCTGCTGACAACAAAAGCAGCTTGCTCAAACTTCTACATAAGGCACCTTGTTACGCCATTGCACTTGATGAATCTTGCGACATTGTTGACAATGAACAAATGTCCATTTTTGTGTGATTTTATGACGTTGAACTGAAAGTAAACTATTTAGAGATGAGTTGCTAGCAATATTGCCATTTAAAGACAAGACTCTCTGAGAAGATTTGTTCAAGACTTTTGATGAATTCATTACAAAATCAAACATTAGCTATGATAAAATTGTGTCCATTTCCTCTGACGGCGCCCCGGCCATGATAGGCAAAAAAAAGGGTTTGGTAAAGAGAATCAGGGATAAGAATGCTGGGATATTATCTTATCAGTGCATAATTCATCAGACATCCCTTTTTGGCAAAGTCAGTGCTACATTAAAGGACGTAATGGACACCTTGATTAAGTTGATCAATTTTATGAGGTCTCGCTCTGCTCTTCAGCACAGACAGTTCAAAGAGTTCTTGTCTGAATGTGATTCGGCCTATTCCGATTTATTACAACATAACAATGTTGGCTGGCTGAGTAAAGGCCAAGTTATTGAACGTTTTTGGCACATAAAAGACGAAGTGACAGCATTCCTGGAAAATTTGAATACTGAAGAAGCAAGGAAGTACATGGAACACCTAGCCAACAAGTGCAATATGCTAGCTTTGTCTTTTCTGAAAGACATTCTCAAATATTTAAATGAGCTTAATACCGAGTTGCAAGGGAACGGAAAGTTAATATGTGATCTGATACAAAGTGTCTCTGCTTTCCATCGCAAGCTTGATATATTTGAAAAAGACATTGAAAAGCAAGAATTTATTCATTTTCCAACTACTCTTGAATTAAGAAAAAATAATTCGGAAATGAACACTGCAGTATTTTCAAGTTTTGTCTCAGATCTTAGGAAGGAATTTGCAGCAAGATTCCAAGACTTTGCAGAGAAAGGGAAACTGTTGCATTTTATAAAAAATCCTTATGAAGTTTCTCCAGCAGGAGAATGGACTGATGTAGCTGAGAAGTTGTTCGGACTTTCAAAACCTACCTTTCAAATGGAGATAAACGACATGCAAGAAGATGTTTCCTTGAAAATGTACAAAACTGCATCCACTGAAGAATTTTGGGCTAAGCATGTTTTGGACAAGTACGCAAATTGTAAAAAACTGGCTATCAACACAGTTGCCATGTTTGGCTTCACATACATATGTGAGACCTCTTTTGCCAAGATGAATCTTCTGAAAAACAGACATCGATCAAGGTTAACAGATGCCCACCTTTAAGACATTCTGCGTATTAGTTGTTCTCCAAGAGTTCCAAACTTTAAAAAACTGTCTCAGGATCAGAAGTGCAATTTCTCGCATTAAGGGAGTGATTCAGGTTGGTTTGCAAAAGCAAACTCCTTCTTTAATGGATAAAACCATGGGGGTGATTCCGAGTTGTTCGCTATTTTCTTCGTTCGCACAACATATTCGCAATTTTGCGAACACGTTGCACAATAGCGAATAACCGCCCCCAACGTATTTTTGCTATTTCGTACGCAGTATTACACAAAGTAGGCGTATGCCAAATGACACCGCACTAATGCGTACCCATCGCAATTTCACAAACCTCATTGTAAAAATACTACTACTCGTAAATTTACACATTCCTCTTAAAAATGCTCACGCTTTTGCAGAAAAACGCACAGCAATGTTTTTTTTTCCCAAGTTATATTACACCTTTCAATTCAAACTCAACAAGCCTTCCTCAATTACGAATCTAATTAGTGTAATGAATGATTGTGGTCATGACCAATTAAGTCTTCAAAGAATACCTACAGAACACTTTGTAGGCATAATTGGCCATTACCATGTTTGTTTATAAATAAGTGAAATAGATGTGTAAACTGTGCCTGGCCTAATGTTAAATAGCATATTTTTGTGTGGAGGTGTAGTGTGTGAATATATGTGTTTACATGTTTTTCTAAACAATAAGCTACTAACTGACATAATTTGTTTGTTTGTTTGTAAATAATAAGATTAATATTCGTAAGTTTGATGTGTGTTTTTTGTAAGGCAACCAATTTATGCTAGGCAATATGCTATTCCTTTATTGCATTAAAAAACACAACAACCGCTTAACTGTAATAATCAATTTTTTATTTTTGTACATATTTTTTCATTTTTTGGTGTTTTTTTTATAACCAACAACAAATATTTACAAATTTTACAATTAACAAATTAGAACAATTTTTCAATCCTCTCTACAACTGCCAGCATGGCCTGCAAATTAGTCTTTCGCCTTGCAATGATGCCAGGCAGGCTTGTGGGATCTCCAACTGCACCATCTGAAAAGAAGAGCAAAAATAAAAATAAAAAACTTACTCACATTACCTATTACACAAGCAAGCCACAAAGCACACTTTAATGGCAAAGGGACTACATCATGGATGTTTGAATGTTAAAACAGTAGCATAGCAACACACAAGCAAGCTCAGCAATGTTTGTTATTGCATACCTCCCAACTGTCCCGATTTTCGCGGGACAGTCCCATTTTTTGGGGACTGTCCCGCTGTCCCACCCGCGGGCCACAGTGTCCCGCGGTGGGGAAGTCAGTTGGGAGGCTCTGTCAATCGCTGCTCTGCTTAGCAGAGCAGCGGTGAATAGACGCTGTGCGCATGCGCACAGCGTCTATTCAGTGGAGTCAGAGGGAGAGGGAGCATGCCAGCGGCTCACAGAGCGCTGGGCATGCCCCCTCAGTGATGAAAACGGGGGCGTGGCTCGCGATCACGGTTCCTCCTGCGAAGCCACGCCCCCTTTGCATAGACCACACCCCCTTTTCGGGAGCACGCACGGCTTCGCCGCGCGAGTGTCCCGCTTCACAAACAAACAAAGTTGGGAGGTATGTTATTGTTAACTTTCAATTTTAAAAAGTGTACCACACCATGATGTACATTTACTAAGATGGGAGTTCTATTTAAGATGGGACGTTGCCCATAGCAACCAATCAGATTCCACATATCTTCTAGAAGGTGCTAAATAAATGAGAAGTTGAATCTGATTGGTTGCTATGGGCAACATCCCATCTTGAATAAAACTCCCATCTTATTAAATGTAACCCCATGCTGGGATTCATTCATATCTGGAGTGAAGCAGACTTATATTTTTTGGTGTTTTCCCTGCATCATCACACTGCATATCAACATCTTCAGAAGGACAACATATCCTAGCATGCCCACACTCCCTGAAAGCCTGCCTTACTACATAAGGTGAAACATGTTTTTTTAAACTAAAAAAAATCATTTTTTGAGTGTAACTTTCACAACACAAAACATTGTGTCCTTAGCCTGGCTAACAAAGTGAAGCATGCGAGTTGAATGTGCAAATATTAGGAATACCCAGGCACAAGTGTAAAAGAACAACAACATACTAAACTCCACTCAGGTCTAACTGTTTCACTGACAACCTAGCACATATAAACCCTGTTGTCCTGGCAACCCTGTCAACCTAATGAGTGTCGACCTAGAGTGGACACCCTAAACATTGCAGACATAGACACTGTACATCTAATGATACTCACACAAATGTAAATGCAACATCCATACCATGAATAAGAAAACAAACATTTTTCCTTGGGCCAAGATTGGCCACAGTACAACACTGCATGTATTGGAATTTGAAGTTAGAGTAGGTAACAAATACATTTTAAATGTGTTAAAACTTACTCTCATCAGCCACATGCGCAGCACCCTCAACAGCCTCAGGGGCTTCTGCTGCCCATTCACTGGGTGGGGAAGGAGGCTGGATGGGGGAAGAAGGCTGGATGGGGGAAGGAGGGTGGATGGGGGAAGGAGGATGGATTGGGGAAGGAGGAGGGATTGGGGAAGGAGTAGGGATTGGGGAAGGAGGATGGAATGGGGAGTTGTTTACAGAGGGTGGGTCTGATTGAGTGGGGGAGGGGGCGGAGAGGGTGTTTGGGCCACAGAGTGGGAGGGGGCCAGAGAGGGGGAATGGGAAAGAGAGGGGGAGGGGGACAGAGAGGGGTATTGGTAAAGAGAGAGGGAGGGGGGCTGAGAAGGGGATTGGGAAGGAGAGGGGGATTGGGCAACAGAAGGGGAGGGGGGCTGAGAAGGGGATTGGGAAGGAGAGGGGGATTGGGCGACAGAAGGGGAGGGGGGCTGAGAAGGGGATTGGGAAGGAGAGGGGGATTGGGCGACAGAAGGGGAGTGGGGCTGAAAAGGGGATTGGGAAGGACTTTATGCAGCAGCTTGCCATTGTGTTCGCCCTAGAATGACATAAGTAATATTTAGGTTGTTGGTTTAAAAATTATAACAACAGTATTTTTCAATTACACTGTTCTGTCCCATGTTAAAGACACAGGGGTAAAATTGTTAATTTTTGAATTTTATAAAAACTGGTGATGTTGCCTATAGCAACCAATCAGATTCTACGTAACATTTATTAGGCTGCTTCTAGAAGATAATATATTTAATCTGATTGGTTGCTATAGGCAACATCACCAGTTCTAAAAAGCTCCCACCTTAGTAAATTTACCCCACAGAGCAAGTTATTGGGTTCAGTTGACAGCCTGTGTAGCAACTCAGTACAACAAGATTCACTTTTTCAGAAGCACTTTGCTACACAGTCAGTACTGCTTGCCCTAACCACACACACTGTGTCATGTTTGTTCTACAATAGTTCATTGTCAGTGTGCTAATTTTCACACTATATAATTTAGTGAAAATATGCAAGTTTTGCATTACAAATTTCTGCTAATAATCTCAGTGTTATTTAATGTAATATGAAACTTACTGCGCCTACGTCTAGTGCGGATTTGTTGGCGGAGCTCCGCCAACAGGTCCGGTGTGTGACGGCGGAGGTCGCTCCAGCGCCTTTCAAGCTGGAATATGGAGCGTGTGGTCCGGGTGCGGTTGCGGAGTATGCGGCGGACCTCCGCGTAGGCCTCACGCTTTATCCTATTGGGGATAAAGGGGGCTGCGTGGCCTACGCGGCGGTCCATCACCGTGACCAACGCGCGCAGCTCACGGTGGCTAAATGCTGCTGCGCGCATGGTGCCAATGGCGTTTTCCATATATGGTCTTATATTTATAGTGTGTGGTGGCATGTGATTGGTTGTAAATTTATGGTGTCATCTAATAAACTTTATTGATGTGTGCATTGCTGTGAAGGACAGTGGGTACAGTTCGCAATAGCGGAAATTTGCAGCCGCAGAAGAACAAAAAACACAATACATACACTCACAATTACACTCACACACACTCACATACACACACACTTATAGAAAAGTAATTGTTACAATCTGTGTACTCACCACATTTGTCAATAACAATCAGCTGCAGAAAGTCACCAAGTTTATGACATTTAGGATCATATGTTGTGTAATTTGTAATGTAAACAGATGCACAAGCCAAAACCAAAAAAAAACAAACACACAAAAAAACAGTTATTAAACCATTCATACTTGCTATGTCAATAGCCTAATTTAGTAATACAAACAAAAATAAACTCGCATAAAATAAGCACTACGCAACACAACATTAAAACATTTGCTAACAAACAAACGCACATTTGTCTGCAATATACTGAAACAAAAACTCACTCTGCAAAGTTTGACCAAACACGACCACCTTTTCTGAAAAACCACAAACCTCCATCTGCCATCATACACCCACTCACACAGGCTGCAATCCAGACTCTTAAATAGGCTGTACAATTACTGGAAGAATTAGCATAATTGACACCTGTGTGAATTACCGCACTGGACACGCAGCTATAAATAGCTACACACCTGTGCGAACACACATGCCACCAGCAACATGGCTACTCGTGAGCAGTTGGCAGCAGAGATGGACCGCGTGCACCAGCAGATGTCCGCTTTGACACATAGGCGCCTAGCGTTAAGGAGGCAGATGCTGGAATCCGCAGGTGCGGATTCTGAAGTAGCGGGACCCAGTACTAGAGACATTCCATCTTCTGATACCCAGCAGTTAGGAGTGGATACCCTGCCAGACATACATCCTGGGGGAACTGAGGGAGATTCTGCAATACCCTCACAAACACAAACTACACAGGCAGCTAGTGAAGAGGAAGGTGGTGAGGAGGGACAGGACGAAAGCTCACAGGCTACTTCTAAGAAGAAAAAAAAAGGCAGCCCGCCTTCACTAAGAGGGAGTTACGTGTTTTGGTCACACAGGCCATGGCAAAAATACATCGAGGACCAAAAAACATGGGTGCTGCAACCAAAGATAGAATCTGGAGGGACATCACTGATTCTGTTAATGAAGTCGGCTCAATAGTCCGAACATCACAGGAAGTTCGAAGACGGTAAGTGTATATTGCCAGTCCATTTTCTGTGCCAAGTATTCTTAAAAAGTTAGTTAGATGTGATGTTGCCTATAGCAACCAAATGCATAACATGTGTACTATATATTAAAGCAGGTATTTATCATTTTTCTCTACCTTGCCCCTATTTTTCCCCACATATGTAGTTGGGACGACTTCAAATCCCGCCTGAAGGGCAAGAGGTCTGCAGAGTGGAATGCCTCGAGGGCAACAGGGGGAGGTCCAGCTGCCACTGTGGGGTACCCAGAACTTGAGGAGATGGCGATGGACTGTGTCAGTTACGAGGAGGGGGTAGGGGTGTCTCACATAGACACGGACCTGCCTGAAATACTGATGGCACATGACTTGCCAGGTAAGTTTACACACATATTCCTAAACAACTAATTAAGTGGATCCAAAAGTCTCATGTTTAATTGTAAAACTCTTTTTCCACTCATTCTTCTATTTCCTTTGAACATAACACAGCACAGGTGGATGATCAGCTAGAGTCAGAGGAGGGTTATGTGGCTGAGGCTGAGGTGGAGGGACCTAGTGTCTCTGGCACTGTGGGACCACAAATCCCACCCATCCAGATTCCAACTGGACCCCCCACCCAACCCTCTGCTATCCTGGACATCCTGTCTCAAATAGCAAGGTATGGTGAGAGCCTGAATGCTTTTCAAGACAGGATGATCCGGGAGGTTAGCCAGATACCTGTCCGGCTCACTGAGCACAGAACCAGTGTGGAGCAAGGTGTAGCTCAACTCTGCCAAGATCTGGCAGAGATCAGGCAGGGCTAAGAGCAACTCACCTCCTCCTTCAAAGAAGTAGCAAAATCCATCTTGCAAGGGCTCCAGGACATCGCTGTCTCCCTTGCCCACAGTGGCAGAGAGCCAGCCACATCTGCTCCCTCCCCTCCCTCTGCCCAGGAAGAACATCCCACTGGGCAGGGCCCTCGAAGGTCGCTTCGCAGACCGAGCCATGAAGAACTTCATCAGGCGGGAAAAAAGAAGAGAAAGTGATGTCTCTCCAGATGGGCAGCACCCATGTTTTTCATGTTGCCTCAATGTATTTTTTGTGTTGGCTTGTGTGGCCAGAATGGAGAACTCCCTCAAAGTGAAAGGATCTATTTCTGTTTCTGTATATTGTAGCCTGTGAGTTTTTTTCCTGTACACCAGAGCCATCTTCCTCTTCCTAGCGTGCTGTGTATTGTTGTGTTTGTGTGTTGGTTCCAGAATCTTTCTCAGTTCCCCTAAAAATTATGTCTGGCTGGGTGTTCACAACATATATTTTTTTTTCTTTAAAATTCAAATTTTGTCAGAAGATGGTGTTTCCCTAGTACTGGGTTCTGCTATGTGATTTGTGTCAGTGGCATCTGCTTGCTGCTATGTCCATCTTTGTCTGTGATGCTCACCTGTAGCCATGTTGTTTTGCCCAATGAATATATTTTGAGAGTAAAAAAATATTGAAATTATTTTTGTTTGTGTACTTTATTAAAGTTAATGCATTATGTACAACTTAGCCCAGTAAAGTTTAGCATGGCATATAGACATTTGTGGAACAAGGGAACAATCCAAATATTCATACAAACATTGCATCTTTCAAAATGCAACAGGTATGCCTTGCACAACACTTTACTGGCCATATAAAAATAGTATTTACAAATAGGTTCTTGGGTTACTAGGGGCAACATGACATAATATCAAACATTGACAGATATTCCCACCAAAGTTAAACATTTATAAAAAAAAACAAAAAAAAAAAGTGTAAGCTGCATTATGTTGCTCATGATATTTGTTATGTACAAAGGAATATTTTTATGTCGTTTAGATTTTGCTGATGTAGTTTTTAAGTTTGGTTATTTCCACTTATTTGCATTTGGTAGTATTTATGTCAAAATTAAAACATGCATTTAACATCAATGTTTATTTAATAACTAAAACAAATCATGCCTTATTTGGCAGCGTGTCAGATTTATAGGTGCTAACAACAAAAATGTAATGTGTCCACACAATTGCTGTTTGCAGTATTTCAGAAGAGCAGTGTTTAGGAAGTAATTGGACAACAGATGAATGGAATTTCTAATTAACTGCTAATTATTGCAGAAACACTTGTAACAGTACTTCGCAAATGCAGAGTAACTGCAGACCTACTCCTATGCTGCGTCAAGATAGCGAACATTTGTTGTGTTCATTTTACCATCGGGAACGCATTTCTGCTCAAAACACACCTACTGCTGGTTGCATACTCCCACACTAGCCGTCCACTTTCACGCCCATTTCGTTAGATAGCGAAGCCGAGCCTCTGTCATGCCTTCGTCACTCCCTGTTTTCGGTGGTGTAGTACGAGAAAAAATTCTGTTAGTAATTTTGCACAAGCGTCGTATCGCTGCCTTTGCGCACACGCAGTTCAGCAGTCACGCATGCGCAGTTTGCGGATTTCCGCCATTTGCGATGCGATGAACTGCTGCGAACAACTCGGAATGAGGGCCCATGTGCACTGCAGGTGGGGCTGATGTAACATGTACAGAGAGTAGATTTGGGTGGGGTGTGTTCAAACTGAAATCTAAATTGCAGTGTAAAAATAAAGCAGCCAGTATTTATTCTGCACAGAAACAAAATAACCCACCCAAATCTAACTCTCTCTGCACATGTTACATCTGCCCCACCTGCAGCGTACATGGTTTTGTCCATTAAAGGAGTCTGCTTTTGCAAACCAACCTGAATCACTTCTTAAGAATAACATAAAGGGGGATATTCAATTTGGCCCGGGGTGCCGGGTGATAAATATCGGCCGGTGGGGGCTATTTAATTGGCCCCGATAAGCCGGCGCGTGCCGCGGCTTATCAGGGGTTTTGCTTCACCTGCCTCCGGCAGGCGAAGCAAAATGCCCGATAACAGCCCCGTTTTCAACCGAAAACGGGGCTGTTTCGCCCGAAAACACACAGGTTTCACTGAACCTGTGTGTTTTCGGGTGTAAGAGGACTTGTTACCGGCCGAGCAAATTAAATAGCCCGACCGCAGCACCCGAAGAAACATCGGGGGTTTTTACTCCCGATGTCTCTTCGGACCAAATTCAATATCCCCCAAAGACTCATAGGGGTATATTCAATTAGCAGTGATAACGGACTTTTCACGTGAAAAGTCCGGTTTTCGGGTGAAAAAACTGACTTTTCACGTGAAACGCAATTACAGCCTATTCAATTTTCCGTGAAAACTTATCGGTGATCATTTTTTCACTAATTTCACTTCACCTACTCTGAGCAGGTGAAAAGTTGGGAAAAGTCACTATTTTAAGGTAAAAATGTTTGGATATTGTCCAGAACTCCTGGGACACCCCCCTTAATGACTAATTAGGCACGTTGAAGTTTTTAATTATTTTTAATTGCCCAATAATGACATGTCATTTTTGGGGTGAAAAAGTTCAAAGTGATGGAAATTGGGGTTCAAGGTATGGGACAGGTATACTGGGGTGCTTTATGAGTGGGACAGGTGTTTTTAGGCTTGCAGATGGGAGTAATCGGTCTGTTTCCACTTTTTTTTAAAGTACCCTAAAATGACCCAAATATATACTTATACCCATTTTCATGTACCCCAAATTTAATGAGAGCATTTATTTTGCTCAAAAAAAATTGCTTTCTATCATTTTTTGGCATTTTAAAAAAAAATGCATATAACAGCCATTTCACACAATTTAAGTCCCCAAAAACTCTCTAATGTGATCTCTAATACACTTCTCTTCTGTTTTCCTATGTTAGTTTAGCATTTTTTGGGGTACAGGCTGATTTCCCCATTTTCACCTGCACTTTTCACTGCAAGAATTTTCACGTGAAACCCGTTTGGAATTGAATAGGTCGAAAAACTGAGCGTTTTCGCGGCATTTTTCGGCCGATTGCCGCGAAAAATTTTCGGGCGAAAAATTGCTGCGAATTTGCGGATAATTGAATACCCTAGATAATGTCTAGTAAAGTTTTAAGCCTTACAATTCCTTTTAAGGAATGTAGTATATTACTAAGTATAAGTTTCAGCACCAAAATAAAAACTGGTTATTATTTACATTCGAGATATTTGATTTTGTGGTTTTGTGGACCTCGATCAAAATAATTAGAAACACCCGGACTCCATTAAAAATGACTTGCCTACCCCTGATCTAGATTATGCATTGAACATGATTACAACATTACAATGTTTATTAAAAGATACATAAAACAGTTGCATTTTATTTTAATTGTAGAACTTTAAATCTAAAGGGGCCAATCGCAAATGTATTAATACATGTGATCAGCCCCTTATTCCATAACCTGCAATTTGTGCCAGCTAGGAACCCTTGTTCACCTTTATATTAAACCATTCTTAAATCCATACCTAAAGGAGGTGATCTACGAGAGAACAGAAGATAACAAGCAGGGCCGTTTCTAGCCAATTTGGCTCCCAGTGCGAGATTTAAAAATGCGCCCCCCCCCCCCCCATTCATATAAGAAAAAATGCCCCCCCCCCCCCCCCCCCATAGATATAAAGAGGAAAAGTATGGCTCCCGGCAAGGGGGCATGACCTCGTTAAAATGGGCGTGGCTTTGTTAAGATGGGCGTGGCCTCATCTGATCTCATCATCACGGCCACCACAGGATAAAAAAAAAAGTCCTCATTTTACACATTACAGCAGGCAAGTGTCCCCATTTTACACAGCACGACAGGCAAGTGTCCCCATTTTACACAGCACGGTAGGCAAGTGTCCCCATTTTACACAGCACGGTAGGCAAGTGTCCCCATTTTACACAGCACGGTAGGCAAGTGTCCCCATTTTACACAGCACGGTAGGCAAGTGTCCCCATTTTACACAGCACGGTAGGCAAGTGTCCCCATTTTACACATTGCGGCAGGCACGTGCCCCCATTTTACACAGCATGGCAGGCAAGTGTCCCCATTTTACACATTGCGGCAGGAAAGTGTCCCCATTTTACACATTGCGGCAGGAAAGTGCCCCCATTTTACACAGCATGGCAGGCAAGTGTCCCCATTTTACACATTGCGGCAGGAAAGTGTCCCCATTTTACACATTGCGGCAGGAAAGTGTCCCCATTTTACACATTGCGGCAGGCACGTGCCCCCATTTTACACATTGCGGCAGGCACCTGCCCCCATTTTACACATTCCGGCAGGCAAGTGTCCCCATTTTACACATTACGGCAGGCAAGTGTCCCCATTTTACACATTACGGCAGGCAAGTGTCCCCATTTTACACATTATGGCAGGCAAGTGTCCCCATTTTACACATTGCGGCAGGCACGTGCCCCCATTTTACATGGTACAACAGGCAAGTGTCCCCATTTTATACATTCCGGCAGGCAAGTGTCCCCATTTTACACATTCCGGCAGACAAGAGTCCCCATTTTACATATTACGGCAGGCAAGTGTCCCCATTTTACACATTCCGGCAGACAGGTGTCCCCATTTTACACATTCCGGCAGACAAGTGTCCCCATTTTACACATTGCGGCAGGAAAGTGTCCCCATTTTACACATTGCGGCAGGAAAGTGTCCCCATTTTACACAGCACGGTAGGCAAGTGTCCCCATTTTACACATTGCGGCAGGCACATGCCCCCATTTTACACATTGCGGCAGGAAAGTGTCCCCATTTTACACATTGCGGCAGGAAAGTGTCCCCATTTTACACATTGCGGCAGGAAAGTGTCCCCATTTTACACAGTACGGCAGGCAAGTGTCCCCATTTTACACATTCCGGCAGACAAGAGTCCCCATTTTACATATTACGGCAGGCAAGTGTCCCCATTTTACACATTCCGGCAGACAGGTGTCCCCATTTTACACATTCCGGCAGACAAGTGTCCCCATTTTACACATTGCGGCAGGCACGTGCCCCCATTTACACAGCATGGCAGGCAAGTGTCCCCATTTTACACATTGCGGCAGGCACATGCCCCCATTTTACACATTGCGGCAGGAAAGTGTCCCCATTTTACACATTGCGGCAGGAAAGTGTCCCCATTTTACACATTGCGGCAGGCACGTGCCCCCATTTTACACAGTACAACAGGCAAGTGTCCCCATTTTACACAGTACAACAGGCAAGTGTCCCCATTTTACACAGTACAACAGGCAAGTGTCCCCATTTTACACAGTATGGCAGGCAAGTGTCCCCATTTTACACATTGCGGCAGGAAAGTGTCCCCATTTTACACATTGCGGCAGGAAAGTGTCCCCATTTTACACAGTATGGCAGGCAAGTGTCCCCATTTTACACAGTACAACAGGCAAGTGTCCCCATTTTACACAGTACAACAGGCAAGTGTCCCCATTTTACACAGTATGGCAGGCAAGTGTCCCCATTTTACACATTGCGGCAGGAAAGTGTCCCCATTTTACACATTGCGGCAGGAAAGTGTCCCCATTTTACACAGTATGGCAGGCAAGTGTCCCCATTTTACACAGTACAACAGGCAAGTGTCCCCATTTTACACAGTACAACAGGCAAGTGTCCCCATTTTACACAGTACAACAGGCAAGTGTCCCCATTTTACACAGTATGGCAGGCAAGTGTCCCCATTTTACACAGTACAACAGGCAAGTGTCCCCATTTTACACAGTACAACAGGCAAGTGTCCCCATTTTACACAGTATGGCAGGCAAGTGTCCCCATTTTACACATTGCGGCAGGAAAGTGTCCCCATTTTACACAGTACAACAGGCAAGTGTCCCCATTTTACACAGTACAACAGGCAAGTGTCCCCATTTTACACAGCACGGTAGGCAAGTGTCCCCATTTTACACAGCACGGTAGGCAAGTGTCCCCATTTTACACATTGCGGCAGGCACGTGCCCCATTTTACACATTGCGGCAGGAAAGTGTCCCCATTTTACACATTGCGGCAGGAAAGTGTCCCCATTTTACACATTGCGGCAGGAAAGTGTCCCCATTTTACACATTGCGGCAGGCACGTGCCCCCATTTTACACAGCATGGCAGGCAAGTGACTCCATTTTACACATTGCGACAGGCACGTGCCCCCATTTTACACATTCCGGCAGGCAAGTGTCCCCATTTTACACATTACGGCAGGCAAGTGTCCCCATTTTACACATTATGGCAGGCAAGTGTCCCCATTTTACACATTGCGGCAGGCACGTGCCCCCATTTTACATGGTACAACAGGCAAGTGTCCCCATTTTATACATTCCGGCAGGCAAGTGTCCCCATTTTACACATTCCGGCAGACAAGAGTCCCCATTTTACATATTACGGCAGGCAAGTGTCCCCATTTTACACATTCCGGCAGACAGGTGTCCCCATTTTACACATTCCGGCAGGCAGGCGTCCCCATTTTACACATTCCGGCAGACAAGTGTCCCCATTTTACACAGTACGGCAGGGGGGGGGGGGGGGGAGGGAGAGAGAGAGAGGGAGAGGGGCTGACTTACATTCGAATCAGTTCTTCCCGCTCTTCAGCCGCCTCTCCCTCGTCTGCGCAGCGCTGGCCGGCTTGGCTCCCCCTTCTCCCTCCTCCCGAGTGCCCAGCTCGGGGGGCGCGGTTTCGCGGAATGACGCAATTGTGTCGTGACATCACGACGCAAACGCGTTATTCCGCGAAACCCCGCCCCCCGAGCTGGGCACTCGGGAGGAGAGGGGAGGGGGGTTTGAAAGTACTCAGGAAGTGCCGCGGCGGGCGCCCCGTGCGGTAGCACGGCTCGCCCGCCGCAAGAAACGGCACTGATAACAAGGAGGCACTGTGGGTTGAAATATCATGTGGGGGATCAGGAACTAAAAAGCTAACATTAGGTACATGATGATTACACCTGACATTGGTTTGACTGAAGAGATTCAACTATTGCAGCAAATTGAAAAAGCAGCAGGGTTGGGGGAAGTCATAATCATTGGAGATTTTAACTACCCTGACATAAATTGGAACAGTGGGGCAGATGTATTAACCTGGATAAGGCATAAGGAAGTGATAAACCAGTGATATGTGCAAAGTGATAAAGGCACCAGCCAATCAGCTCCAGTATGTAAATTAACAGTTAAGATCTGATTGGCTGGTGCCTTTATCACCTTACAGATATCACTGGTTTATCAATTCCTTATGCCTTCTCCATGTTGTATCATGTGCTACAGCTAAGGGAAAAAGGTTCTTAAATATGCTAAGAGACCACTATTTGTCTTAATTAATCGCAGTGCCTACTAGAAACAGTACAATACTGGACCTAGTACTAACTAATAATGTGGAGCTAATATCAAATACTAAAGTAGGGGAGACATTGGGTAACAGCGATCGCAATACGGTCACATTCAATATTGGTTTTCAAAAACACCACTATAAGGGTTCAACAAAGACCTTTAACTTCAGAAAAGCAAATTTCGACAATCTCAAACAAGCACTGAAGGACATTGACTGGGATTCTTTATTCAATGGTAAGAACACAGCTGAAATGTGGGATGCTTTTAAACGGTTGCTCGATAATTATACTCGTAAATTAATTCCCATGAGCAGCAAAACACAAAAAAATACAAACCAATGTGGCTTAATAAGAAGGTTAAGGAAGAAATGGATAAAAACAGACGCGCTTTCAAAGCTTTTAAATCAAATGGGAAGGCGGGGTCACTCCACTACTACAAGGAATGTAACACGAAATGCAAAAAAAGAAATCATAGCAGCTACAATAGAAAACGAAAAGCAAATAGCTAAGGAGAGTAAAACTAACCTGAGTATATAAACAGAAAAAGGTTAAAAAGGGAGAATATTAGACCAATAAAAGAAGAATCGGGAGTATTGACAAATGATGACAAACTAAAAGCAGATTTTTTTCATCGGTGTTTACTAGAGAGGAACAGATGTTGAAACGTCTAATATACTGTAAGTCAGGGGTGGCCAACCAGTCAGAGGCAAAGAGCCAGAAAAGATCTGAAGTCAAGGGCAAGAGCCAGTATCATGTGCGCGCCGAAGGCGCGCGCACAAAAATGGGGATGTTGCCTAGTTTTCACAAAGCCACACCCCATTTTGTACGCACACCTTTCGTTATGATGTTTGTAGGAGTATGACCTTGTGTAAAAACTCTGTTTTTAGTCATGTTGTACAGTGCCAAATACATATAATGTCCCAGTACAGTGCCACATACATATAAAAATGGGTGCCTCCACACTGCCAGAAACATATGTCCCCACAGTGACACATATGTCCCCACAGTGCCAGATACATATATGCCTCACAGTGCCAGATACATATGACCCCCAGTGCCAGATATACATGTCCCCCCAGTGCCAGATATACATTTCCCCCCGTGCCAGCTATGCCCCTAGTGCCAGATATATATGTCCCCAAAGTTCCAGCTATGCCCCCAATGCAGTGTCCCCACAGTGCCAGATATGCCCCCAGTGCCAGATATACATGTCCCCCCAGTGCCAGATATACATTTCCCCCCAGTGCCAGCTATGCCCCAGTGCCAGATATATATGTCCCCACAGTGCCAGCTATGCTCCTAGTGCCAGATATATATGTCCCCACAGTTCCAGATATGCCCCCCAGTGCCAGATATATATGTCCCCACAATGCCAGATATATATGTCCCCACAATGCCAGATATATATATATATATATCCCCACAGTGCCAGCTATGCCCCCAATGCCAGTGTCCACAGAGTGCCAGATATACATGTCTCCCCAGTGCCAGCTATGACCCCAGTGCCAGGTATACATGTCCCCACAGTGCCAGCAATGCCCCCAGTGCCAGATATACATATGACCCCCCCTTCCCCCGTGCTGCTCACCGCGCTGCTGCTGTCTGTGAGGGGAGGAGAGCGCAGCGTGCGCGTCTCCTGCCCCTCACTCTCCGGTGGCTGTCTCTCTTCAATTAGGCGCCGGTCCGTGAGCCAATCAAAGCTCGCGGTCCGGCAGCCTTAGCTGCCGGTCCGCGAGCTCTGATTGGCTCACGGACCGCCGCCAGAGAGTGAGGGGCAGGAGAGGCGCACACTGCGCTCTCCTCCCCTCACAGACAGTAGCAGCGCGGTGAGCAGCACGGGGGAAGGGGGGCCAGGGCAGCGGTGGCCAGGAGCCGGCTGAGCCGCATGCGGCGGATGAAAGAGCCACATGCAGCTGTATGTAATGATAACGTACCATTGCTTAGCACTTGTTTGAAGGAGGAAGTAGTATGTGAGCGACTAAACAAAATTAAGATTAATAAATCACTGGGTCCAGATGGACTTCACTCAAGGGTTCTTAGGGAGCTTCACTGAGATTTAGAAAGACCTCTGGGGGGTAATTCCAAGTTGATCGCAGCAGGAACTTTGTTAGCAGTTGGGCAAAACCATGTGCACTGCAGGGGAGGCAGATATAACATGTGCAGAGAGAGATAGATTTGGGTGGGGTGTGTTCAATCTGCAATCTAAATTGCAGTGTAAAAATAAAGCAGCCAGTATTTACCCTGCACAGAAACAAAATAACCCACCCAAATCTAACTCTCTCTGCACATGTTACATCTGCCCCCCCCCTGCAGTGCACATGGTTTTGCCCAACTGCTAAAAAATTTCCTGCTGCGATCAACTTGGAATTACCCCCAATGTTACTATGCTACAACTTACATGTATCATTAGTAAGTAGCAAGGAGAGGGGCTCAGATAGGAACCAGCCCTTGCGATCAGTAGAAGTGAAGTGATAGAAAATGTGCATAGTCTCATCTCCTCCAGACCCCTCTTCACCAGTATCCTGCTCCCACACTCTTTCATGTGTCATTTTGACATAACATTTTTTAGACACCATGTAACAATGAATATTTCCCCTCTAATATAACCAGTTATTAATGTTACTCTCTTAATAAAATTGAACAATAAGTTTCCCCTACTGTATTAATAAAATAGTATTTCCCCAATAAGTGAAATATGCATGGTATCATCCTCCTTATCTAATACTTAATGTTTGTTCTCATTTGGCCTGATTCACTGGCGGATGCTAATGCGGGTGCGGTTGTGGCGCTAATCCACCGCTTTGTGTATTAAGACTCACCATCGGATGCATATCCGTCGCACCAGCCCTGCGGAGGTCCAGAATGTCAGTGTGAACATGGGTGCTGAAATCAGCGCAACCTCAGAAAAACACGCAGTTGCTGGTGGCAACACGCCCGAGTCTGGCTAGCCATCCTCCATTTCCTCCCAGGACTGCCCACCAAAATCTCCTTTCACTGCATGTATGTTTGTCCGCCAGTATCTATTGGGACGCATGCAAATGTGCAAATGAAACTCATCGGTCGCCACAACTCATACTTGCTTTCTCTCCCAAAAGTTGTGGGAGACTCCCAATTTTTTGGGTAGTCTCCCGCACACCTGGAAAAATGTCTGTATCTCCCGCATCCTAGTGAAGTGGGAAGAAAAGGGAAATAATATCAGGTATCGTTTCTCTGTAAGGAGGTGGCAGACTAAATGATGTGAAATGCATCAAAATGACCCCACCCCTTTCTCAGGGATTTGAAAACTGCGTCAGCCATGATGGGGACACATGCCCAACTTTCTGATTTCCGAAGGAGGGACTCCGAAAAAGGGGCGTGGTCTATTGAAATGGGGCATGGTCTCACGTGGATGACATGATCGTGAGCCACGCCTCTAATTTTCACCACAGTGGGGGCATGCCCTCAGTCCTTCTGACTCGTTGGAATAGACGCTGTGCTGAGCAGCGTCTCAGCAAGTGATAGGGAGCCTCCCAACTGCCCCCCCCCCCCACCGCGGGACACTGCGGCCCGCGGGAGGGACAGCGTGACAGACCCCCCAAAAAATGGGTCTGTCCCGCGAAAATCGGGACAGTTGGGACATATGCTAAAATCATTCATCGATTTGTACTGCAGATATGGTGGAAGGTTGCATGGAAGCAGCGGCAGGAATCTGGACAGCAAAGGAAGGTCAACAAACAAATCACAATCGCGAACAAAGCAACAAAAACAACTTTCGCCAGTATATTTGAGGTGCAATTCTACTGAACACTACTATTGTGTAAACTGGCACCATTCAAAGCTTAATATAATTAGTTCCTCTCTGACAGAGCTCCCTTTCTATTCTGCTCCAGTCCTCGGGACACACTTACAGTGCATGTTTTCCAGTTTTTAATACTCCCTGCTTGAGCACAGGTGCATTCATTACTGACTGACAGATCCACTGGTGTTAATTATTTCACACTAGTTAAATGCCCGTCAAAATGACAGACACCAGGGCCGGATTATAGGGGTGGAAGGTCGCTACTCACACAGGAGCTGCCGGGTTTCTGGAAGTCCTGCTGCTGGGAGCTGGGTCTGTGTCATGCTGAAGGTGTAGCATTAGCCATATATATATATATATATATATATATATATATATATATATTAGTGATGAGCGGGTTCGGTTTCTCGGAAACAGAACCCCCCCGAAACTTCACCCTTTTTACACAGGTCCGAGCCATACTCGGATTCTCCCGTATGGTTTGGGTAACCCGAGCGCGCCCGAACGTCATCATCCCGCTGTCGGATTCTCGCGAGATTCGGATTCTATATAAGCAGCCGCGCGTCGTCGCCATTTTCACTCGTGCATTGGAAATGTTAGGGAGAGGACGTGGCTGGCGTCCTCTCCGTTATTGTTGAACTTGATTGTGCTTTATTGCTTAATTGTGGGGAGGGCTGGGGAGCAGCTGTATAATATAGGAGGAGTACAGTGCAGAGTTTTGCTGACCAGTGACCACCAGTTATTCGTTCTCTGCCTGAAAAAAACGCTCCATATCTGTGCTCAGTGTGCTGCATATATCTGTGCTCACACTGCTTAATTGTGGGGACTGGGGAGCAGCTGTATTATATAGCAGGAGTACAGTGCAGAGTTTTGCTGACAGTGACCACCAGTATACGTTGTCTGCCTGAAAAACACTCCATATCTATGCTCAGTGTGCTGCTTTATTGTGGGGACTGGGGACCACCAGTATAATTATAATATTATATAGGAGGAGTATAGTGCAGAGTTTTGCTGACCAGTGACCACCAGTATATAATATATAGCATTACGGTACGGAAGGCCACTGCTGTACCTACCTCTGTGTCGTCATTAAGTATACTATCCATCTACATTCTATACCTGTGGTGCATTTTAGTTTTGCAGTTTGCTGACACAGTGACCACCAGTATACTATATATAGCAGTACGGAAGGCCACTGCTGTACCTACCTCTGTGTCGTCATTAAGTATACTATCCGTCTACATTCTATACCTGTGGTGCATTTTAGTTTTGCAGCTTGCTGACACAGTGACCACCAGTATACTATATATAATAGCAGTACGGAAGGCCACTGCTGTACCTACCTCTGTGTCGTCATTAAGTATACTATCCATCTACATTCTATACCTGTGGTGCATTTTAGTTTTGCAGTTTGCTGACACAGTGACCACCAGTATACTATATATAGCAGTACGGAAGGCCACTGCTGTACCTACTTCTGTGTCGTCATTAAGTATACTATCCATCTACATTCTATACCTGTGGTGCATTTTAGTTTTGCAGTTTGCTGACACAGTGACCACCGGTATACTATATATAGCAGTACGGAAGGCCACTGCTGTACCTACCTCTGTGTCGTCATTAAGTATACTATCCGTCTACATTCTATACCTGTGGTGCATTTTAGTTTTGCAGCTTGCTGACACAGTGACCACCGGTATACTATATATAGCAGTACGGAAGGCCACTGCTGTACCTACCTCTGTGTCGTCATTAAGTATACTATCCATCTACATTCTATACCTGTGGTGCATTTTAGTTTTGCAGTTTGCTGACACAGTGACCACCAGTATACTATATATAATAGCAGTACGGTACGGAAGGCCACTGCTGTACCTACCTCTGTGTCGTCATTAAGTATACTATCCATCTACATTCTATACCTGTGGTGCATTTTAGTTTTGCAGTTTGCTGACACAGTGACCACCAGTATACTATATATAGCAGTACGGAAGGCCACTGCTGTACCTACCTCTGTGTCGTCATTAAGTATACTATCCATCTACATTCTATACCTGTGGTGCATTTTAGTTTTGCAGTTTGCTGACACAGTGACCACCAGTATACTATATATAATAGCAGTACGGTACGGAAGGCCACTGCTGTACCTACCTCTGTGTCGTCATTAAGTATGCTATCCATCTACATTCTATACCTGTGGTGCATTTTAGTTTTGCAGTTTGCTGACACAGTGACCACCAGTATACTATATATAGCAGTACGGAAGGCCAATGCTGTACCTACCTCTGTGTCGTCATTAAGTATACTATCCATCTACATTCTATACCTGTGGTGCATTTTAGTTTTGCAGTTTGCTGACACAGTGACCACCAGTATACTATATATAGCAGTACGGAAGGCCACTGCTGTACCTACTTCTGTGTCGTCATTAAGTATACTATCCATCTACATTCTATACCTGTGGTGCATTTTAGTTTTGCAGTTTGCTGACACAGTGACCACCGGTATACTATATATAGCAGTACGGAAGGCCACTGCTGTACCTACCTCTGTGTCGTCATTAAGTATACTATCCGTCTACATTCTATACCTGTGGTGCATTTTAGTTTTGCAGCTTGCTGACACAGTGACCACCGGTATACTATATATAGCAGTACGGAAGGCCACTGCTGTACCTACCTCTGTGTCGTCATTAAGTATACTATCCATCTACATTCTATATCTGTGGTGCGCCTCTTTTTTTCTTTGCATCATGTGCTGTTTGGGGACAATTTTTTTGAAGTGCCATCCTGCCTGACACTGCAGTGCCACTCCTAGATGGGCCAGGTGTTTGTGTCGGCCACTTGTGTCGCTTAGCTTAGTCACACAGCGACCTTGGTGCGCCTCTTTTTTTCTTTGCATCATGTGCTGTTTGGGGACTATTTTTTTAAGTGCCATCCTGTCTGACACTGCAGTGCCACTCCTAGATGGGCCAGGTGTTTGTGTCGGCCACTTGTGTCGCTTAGCTTAGTCACACAGCGACCTTGGTGCGCCTCTTTTTTTCATTGCATCATGTGCTGTTTGGGGACTATTTTTTTAAGTGCCATCCTGTCTGACACTGCAGTGCCACTCCTAGATGGGCCAGGAGTTTGTGTCGGCCACTTGTGTCGCTTAGCTTAGTCACACAGCGACCTTGGTGCGCCTCTTTTTTTCTTTGCATCATGTGCTGTTTGGGGACTATTTTTTGAAGTGCCATCCTGTCTGACACTGCAGTGCCACTCCTAGATGGGCCAGGTGTTTGTGTCGGCCACTTGTGTCGCTTAGCTTAGTCACACAGCGACCTTGGTGCGCCTCTTTTTTTCTTTGCATCATGTGCTGTTTGGGGACTATTTTTTTGAAGTGCCATCCTGCCTGACACTGCAGTGCCACTCCGAGATGGGCCAGGTGTTTGTATCGGCCACTTGTGTCGCTTAGCTTAGTCACACAGCGACCTTGGTGCACCTCTTTTTTTCTTTGCATCATGTGCTGTTTGGGGACTATTTTTTTAAGTGCCATCCTGTCTGACACTGCAGTGCCACTCCTAGATGGGCCAGGTGTTTGTGTCGGCCACTTGTGTCGCTTAGCTTAGTCACACAGCGACCTTGGTGCGCCTCTTTTTTTCTTTGCATCATGTGCTGTTTGGGGACTATTTTTTTGAAGTGCCATCCTGCCTGACACTGCAGTGCCACTCCTAGATGGGCCAGGTGTTTGTGTCGGCCACTTGTGTCGCTTAGCTTAGTCACACAGTGACCTTGGTGCGCCTCTTTTTTTCTTTGCATCATGTGCTGTTTGGGGGCTATTTTTTTGAAGTGCCATCCTGTCTGACACTGCAGTGCCACTCCTAGATGGGCCAGGTGTTTGTGTCGGCCACTTGTGTCGCTTAGCTTAGTCACACAGCGACCTTGGTGCGCCTCTTTTTTTCTTTGCATCATGTGCTGTTTGGGGACTATTTTTTTGAAGTGCCATCCTGCCTGACACTGCAGTGCCACTCCTAGATGGGCCAGGTGTTTGTGTCGGCCACTTGTGTCGCTTAGCTTAGTCACACAGCGACCTTGGTGCGCCTCTTTTTTTCTTTGCATCATGTGCTGTTTGGGGACTATTTTTTTGAAGTGCCATCCTGCCTGACACTGCAGTGCCACTCCTAGATGGGTCAGGTGTTTGTGTCGGCCACTTGTGTCGCTTAGCTTAGTCACACAGCGACCTTGGTGCGCATCTTTTTTTCTTTGCATCATGTGCTGTTTGGGGACTATTTTTTTGAAGTGCCATCCTGCCTGACACTGCAGTGCCACTCCTAGATGGGCCAGGTGTTTGTGTCGGTCACTTGTGTCGCTTAGCTTAGCCATTCAGCGACCTCTGTGCAAATTTTAGGACTAAAAATAATATTGTGAGGTGTGAGGTGTTCAGAATAGACTGGAAATTAGTGGAAATTATGGTTATTGAGGTTAATAAAATTATGGGATCAAAATGACCCCCAAATTCTATGATTTAAGCTGTTTTTTAGGGTTTTTTGTAAAAAAACACCCGAATCCAAAACACACCCGAATCCGACAAAAAAATTTCTGTGAGGTTTTGCCAAAACGCGTCCGAATCCAAAACACGGCCGCGGAACCGAATCCAAAACCAAAACACAAAACCCGAAAAATGTCCGGTGCACATCACTAATATATATATATATACTGTATATCTGTAATGGGCAGGCTATAATGATGCTGCACTATATACACCAGTAACAGCACATGTAAGTTCACCAGTCCCCACACAGCTCCTGCCCAGTTTGGTGGTAGAGGACACCAGTAACCACCAGCAGCGTGGTGGAGGGGTCTGGGCATGGCCTGTGCAGGGTGTGAGAGGACAGGACCCCCTTCCCCCCCACACACTCACACACACCTCCACCGGCGCACGGTATATATAAGGCGGTTGAGCCGATTATCTGCCTCCTCACCCGCATCATCTGCTGCCCCAGCGCCAACCCCTCTTCCTCCCGGTCACCGCACTGCTCATCCCACCACAGGGTCTCACCCCTTCCTGCCAGACTGATTCACCTTCTTCCCCCGCCGGTAAGTGGCTACACGTGTCACTGATGCCTCCAGTCTGAGTGTTGTGGTGCTGTCTGGTGGTTCCTACATCCGTTTCCTGGTTACTGCTGTTACTTGTTGCAGAGTACCAGGACGACAAGTAACCGGGTGTTGCAGCATAGTATATGGAGGAGGGGGTGCAGACTATGCGGTATATGGCGTAATCAGTATATGGAGGAGGGATGTGCCCTGTACATAGGGGGCACTATATGGAGGGGTATGAGGATGCAGTGTGTTTATAGGGGCAGTATATGGTGGGGGGTGCAGTGAACGTAGGAAGGGGGGGCTGTCCTTGTACCTCCAGTGGCAATTTTGAATTTTGATAGTTGTTATAAATGGCAGCTGCCATACCAAAAACCTACCCCTACCCCCGCTCTCTCTCTCTCTCCAGCACCCCCGCTCTCTCTCTCTCCAGCACCCCTGCTCCATATTCTGCAAGTGTGAGAGAGATCAGTGTTTTTATGTCATTATCTCCCTGCATGAGCACTTTCATATTCATTTGGTCCATGAAGCGGCCTCCAGTGGCCACTGGTGCACATAACAGAGGTGAGGAGCAGCTAGCCAATTATTATATAGGATATGATCCTGTGAGGCCTACTTACCTACTCTCCCAGAAAATCTGGGAAACTCATTATATTTTGGGAGTCGGTGAATCTCCCAGAGCCCGCCCACTTCCTAGTGAAACCAGAAATTGCGGGTCTGTATGGAGGGTCCAGGATCGAACTGAGGCGAAACGCGTCTTGTCTCCTCTTATACCCGCAATTAAGCATCACAGTGACCATCATACAGGAGAATGAGCATCCCTGTGACCACTATATCACACAGAGAATCCTAGTGACCACCATACATAGAGAGACTCCAAGTGATAACCATATACTGTAGTACTCACAGCTGGCCAGTGACCACCAAACAGGAGACAGAGCAAACCAATGGTCACCATACAGTACACAGAGCATCCCAGTGACCACCATACAGTACATTCAGCATCACAGTGACCAACATACAGAAGTCAGAGCATCCCTGTGACCACTGTACACACAGAGAATTCTAGTGACCACCATACATACAGATACAGAACACCAGTGACCACAATACAGTATACACTGTGTCCCACTGACAGCCATACACACATTTTGCACAGCATCCCAGTGACTACCATGTGGGTGACAAAGAATCCCAGTGACCACCACACAATGCAGAGAGAATCCCAGTGACAACCATACAGTACACAGAGTACCTCAGTGACCACAACACAGTGCACAAAAATATCAGAGACTACCATACAGTAACAGAGCATATCAGTGACAATCTTGCGTACAAAGAGTCCCCTTGTGACCACCATACTGTATACACAGCATCCAAATAACCACCAACAGTACACACAGCAACACAGTAACCACCAAACAATACACAGAGAATCCCAGTGACCACCAAATATTACACAGAGAATCCCAGTGACCACCATACAGTACACAGAAATCCCAGTGACCACCATACAGTACAGACAGCATTCCAGTGACCAACATATAAAACACAAAGCATCCCAGCGACCACTCTTTGGGAGAAAGAGCATCTCAGTGACTGCCATACAGCAGTGGCGTGCGGTGAGGTCAGAGGCAGGTGAGGCACTACAGCCATAATGTCCGCCGAATCCTGCCAATGACCCCTACCGCCGCCGAGCCAATGCCTGCTACTGCCTCTGAGCCGATGCCTGCTGCCACCGCCAATGGCTTACAAACTCACCCACCATCAACTGACCCAGCCCTCCAGCACTAATTTGCATCTCAATCCGATGCCGCCAATGCCCGCTGCCTGCCTGCTCATCATACTTGTGATATATTGTACATTTTTATAGAAAAAAAATAAAAATTAGTGTTTGGGACTGGGAAGGGAGTGGGAGGAGGACATGAATGCAATTTTGTTGTCCAGGGCTTCCATTAACTTAATGGAGAAGGGTCTGAATGGGTTTAAAAAAAAAAAAAAAAAAAAATGCGTGAGGTCCCCCTTCCTAAGTATAACCAGCCTCGGGCTCTTTGAGCCGGTCCTGGTTGTTTAAATACCGGGAAAAAATTGGACAGGGGTTCCCCGTATTTAGACAACCAGCACCGGGCTCTTAGACCGGTCCTAGTTCCAAAAATACGGGGGACAAAAGATGTAGGGGTCCCCCGTATTTTTAAAACCAGCACCGGGCTCCACTAGCCAGGGACATAATGCCACAGCCGGGGGACACATTTATGTAGGTCCCTGCGGCCGTGGCATTACCCCCCCAACTAGTCACCACTGGCCGGGGTTCCCTGGAGGAGTGGGGACCCCTTAAATCAAGAGGTTCCCCCCCCCTCCAGGCACCCAAGAGCCAGGGGTGAAGCCCAAGGCTGTCCCCAGCACCCCTGGGCGGTGGGTGCCGGGCTGATAGCCATAAGTGTGTATAAAAAAGAATATTGTTTTTTTGTTGTGGAACTACAAGGCTCAGCAATCCTCCCCCGCTTGCTGGTGCTTGGAGAACCTCAAGTACCAGCATGCGGGGAAATAACGGGCCCGCTGGTACCTGTAGTTCTACAACAACAAAAATACCCAAATAAAAACACAACACACACACCGTGAAAGTAAAAATTTATTAAAACACACTGACACACTCACACATACTTACCTACATCCCACGCCGGTCACGTCCACTTGTCCATGTAGAATCCAATAGGTTTTTCCTGTAAAAATGAGAGAGATTACTTACCTACATCCCACGCCGGTCACGTCCACTTGTCCAGTAGAATCCAATAGGGCCGGTACCTGTAAAAATGAAAATTATACTTACAAACAAAGTAATCCACAGGAGGAGAGAGAGAAATTAATGAATATTATACACTCGCTGATGCGGGAGGACGTTAGCATAGACAGGGGAGAGTGCTGCTGCTAGCTGGGATGATGGAGCAGGCTCCCCCAATAGTTGTGAGCCTAGTAGCTGTACCCCTAGTAGCTTTGCCCCCTGTAGCAGTGCCCCCCGTAGCAGTGCCACGAGTAGTTGTGACCCCTGTAGTTGTGCCCCCAGTCGCTGTGCCCTTTGTAGCTGTGCCCCCTGTAGCTTTGCCCCTTGTGGCTGTGCCCCCAGTAGTTGTGACCCCTGTAGCTGTGCCCGTTGTAGCTGTGCCCCTTGTAGCAGTGCCCTGAGTAGTTGTGCCCCCAGTCGCTGTGACCCCTGTAGCTTTGCCCCCAGTCTCTGTGCCCCCAGTAGTTGTGACCCCAGTCGCTGTGCCCCTTGTAGCTTTGCACCCAATAACTGTGCCCCCTAGCTGTGCCCCGAGTAGTTGTGCCCCCAGTCGCTGTGCCCCCTGTAGCTTTGCCCCTTGTAGCTGTGACCCCAGCCGCTGTGAACCCTGTAGCTTTGCCCCCAGTAGCTGTGCCCCCAGTAGCTGTGACCCCTGTAATTGTGCCCCCAGTTGCTGTGCCCCTTGTAGTTGTGCCCCCCAGTTGCTGTGCCCCTTGTAGTTGTGCCCCCCAGTTGCTGTGCCCCTTGTAGTTGTGACCCACAGTTGCTGTGCCCCTTGTAGTTGTGCCCCCCAGTTGCTGTGCCCCTTGTAGTTGTGCCCCTTTTGCTGTGCCCCTGTTGCTGTGCCCCTTATAGTTGTGCCCCTGTTGCTGTGCCCCTTGTAGTTGTGCCCCTTTTGCTGTGCCCCTTGTAGTTGTGCCCCTTGTAGTTGTGCCCCTTTTGCTGTGCCCCTTATAGTTGTGCCCCTGTTGCTGTGCCCCTTGTAGTTGTGCCCCTTTTGCTATGCCCCTTATAGTTGTGCCCCTTGTAGTTGTGCCCCTTTTGCTGTGCCCCTTATAGTTGTGCCCCTGTGTCTGTGCCCCTTGTAGTTGTGCCCCTTTTGCTATGCCCCTTATAGTTGTGCCACTTATAGTTGTGCCCCTTTTGCTGTGCCCCTTATAGTTGTGCCCCTTTTTGCGGTGCCCCTTATAGTTGTGCCCCTTTTGCTGTGCCCCTTATAGTTGTGCCCCTTATAGTTGTGCCCCTTTTGCTGTGCCCCTTATAGTTGTGCCCCTTTTGCTGTGCCCCTTATAGTTGTGCCCCTTTTGCTGTGCCCCTTATAGTTGTGCCCCTTTTGCTGTGCCCCTGTTGCTCTGCCCCTTATAGTTGTGCCCCCCAGTTGCTGAACCCCTGTTGCTCTGCCCCCAACACAAACATAAAAAAAATAAAAAAAACACACACATACTTACCGCTCCAGCAGCGCAGCTCCATTAGCGCTGTCCTCCGTCTCCGTCCGCCGGCTCGTCTCTGCTGTACTATGGGATAGACATCATGACTCATGACGTCTCTCCCATAGTAGCGCCGCTCAGTGGCGCTGGCTGCAGCGGGCGCCCACACAGCTGTCAAAGTCAGAAAAATGTCTCTATGCACGTTGCCATATTTGCACCGCACACTGGTCCGCGCTGCGCATGCGTAGGCTCTCCCGTGAAGGCGCATACCCGCAATAGCGTGCACTCGCAGGCGCGGTATGCGTATTTACGGTAGAGTTTATGTAGTCGTAGCGTGCGACTCATTCGTTACATATTTTCACAATTAATGTAGTTTATAGATCATGGTCCCTTTGATAGTTTCTGAAAGTTTGGTTAATATAGAAGGTCCCTGAGCTAAGGAATCCCTCTTTGTATCGTACGAAGGGTCTAACAGGAATCATACAGCAGTGTTTGGTACCCATCGGAAGAGTATTTAATTAGCAATATTCCGGTGTTGGTTTGGAGCGTATTAATCGCTCGTGCGAATAGTTATGGACATAAGAAGTTTATGTCCATTTCTACTATTTACTCATACTCAGGTATGCGGCGGGAAACCTAGTTCCCCACCCACCTGAGCTGTTTGAAATCGTCACAGCCCACCTGTATGAATCAACCTATGACCTTTTGTTATGATGCAGGGCCGAATTCCGACGTCCAATGGACAATGGGATTGTAGGGACTGTAGGATTGCATTGTGTGTGGGGCATAAATAGGCAGGCCGACCACATCCAGCTCTCACTCTTCAACGGTTCTCATTGCTGAAAATCGGGTGCTGGATGTCCAGGCGCATGCGATCGTTTACCCTTGTGCGTAAGTTTCTCTCCGTTATCATTGTCTTTCTGTGAGCCAATTCCTCTCATCTCTCTCCGTCTCTCTCCGTCTCTCTCTCTCTCTTTCCCTTCTCTCTCTCTCTCGTATCTCCCCTAGACTAGTATTGTATTGTATTAGATAGTATTGTTTAGTTCTGTGGTTAGGAAGTCTCTGTTATATTGTAGTGTATCATTTGTACTGTTATCCCCTTTTTACAAGTATACTAGATATAATACAGTTAATAGGCTTTGGAACCTAAACCAGTATCTGTGTATTTTCTATAGTGTTAAGTGTTCACTTGAGCGTCGGTGACGCTCAAGCAGCTTTGTGGTTAGTCAGGTTACACAAGGTTGCACTTACACCCTGTATTCACATTAAGGTATTCTGTGTATTTCTTTGGTATAAGGTTTAGACATAAAGGTATAGCGTTGTGAGCGTCTGCGCCGCTGGTGATCTCCTCGTGGTCTCGAGCATCCGCTACGCCATAGCGAATCATTACTCTAGTCATAGCCAATAACGTGTCCTGTGATCGCTGGGCCGTGAGCGAACGTGACGCTTGAGCGTCTCGCCTACGGCTGAGCGATCGTTACGCAACTAGCGTACCATTACGGTACTTCTTAAGTAAACAGCGTACAGTGTTCTTAGCTTCATAAAGGGTTGTTTATACGACAAGGGAATTTAGCATTATCAATTGGGGACTCGTCCTATCCTTCTCATATCTGCACTAGGTAGATCAGCAGACATTATCCCCCAGCAAAGGGTGGGAGGTTGTCTCCCAGTGCTGACGGGATAAGCGTCTGCTTCGCTTAGATAAAGAGTGCTGAAGGAATCCGGGAACCGGAAGTAAGAACAAAACGCTTGTGTCTTTTAAAAAAACTGTTTTATTTCTCTTCTGTCTTGCGTATACACGCACGCATACATTTATCTGCATTTCTTTTTCAATTTCGTATATCACTATTCCTGTTTGCCAATTTTTATAGTTGATAGAAAGTGCTAAAAAGAGATTTGCTGTTATTTCATAATAAAGGTAATAGTTAAAGTATAGAACAACACACGATTTGTCTAGGAGACAAGGCAGTCAGTGTGGATTGCGGTAGATGATCAGGGATCATTTACATTGATAAAAGTATATATTGTGTTACGGTGGATCTTTGCATTGCGTACACGTGTCGCTAACAAAGACTAGCGTACGCAATCCAAAAGGCAGACGCACGCAGCGTACATTACGCAACGTAGCGTCCGGTTACGCTCACGTAGCTCAAGTCACGAAAAAGTTGAATTAGCGCAAAGCAATAATTAGCGCAAGGCGATAAGTAACGCACAGCGGTAGATAACGCGAAGCGGTAAATAACGCAAATCTATTTTTGGAAAAAATCTGAAATTTAGTTTAACAGATCCTGCTCCTAATTGGTAACACTGTTGGACTGAAGACAATTTCTGCGCAGAAATAGATATAGAAACAAAGTGTACATGTGTTGAGTGAGTGTGGTTTTGTATACATAAGTTTATACAACTTTAAGGTGGAACCAAAAGGAAAGCCGGGTACTCGTCAAGGGACATACGTGTAAGTGACATATACGGTGGCTAGGGAGGCATCCCTGGTTAAATAATATTTGAGCATTAGAGTATAGCGGACCATAAGGTAACAAGACCAGGAGGTCATAAGGTAACAAGACCAGGAGGTCGTAAGGTAAAAGGTCCGCTATAAAAGTCCAGTGGCACAACGCCTGGGGTGTTGGTGCAGAACCCATATAGGCCATAAGCTCTTGCTGAAGGAATCGCGGCCGGAAACATCGATTCCATTGATCTTTCAGTACATGACAAGTAGTGCTTATGTACTGAACGATTGGACCGCACGTAATTGTGTGCAGTAGTTAGTAATCTGACCTAATACCATTAGAGTAAAGTGGTCACAAACGCTATCTGTACATTCTGACGTGATTTGTGTAATTTTTTTATTTTTGGAAGGGAAGTTCGCTGGTCACTCAGGAACTATCCAACAACCGATACTTGCTGGGGAACGCGCCCCAGTAAATAAAGGTTCACAGGGGCCCTGGGTTGGGTACAGCAGCTCTGGTTACAGTGATTGCAGTACTGGCCAACGTGGGCGAGAAGTAAGTGGGGTACTTGGCAAACCGCCACCGCCGGCCTGCCCAGGACATCTTGGTTTGTTTGTAAGGGTTCGCTGAAAACCTTGAGATAAAGATCCAAGGAGGAATAAGCAACACCTGCAGAATTATGGGGGCCAGTTGTTCAGGTAGGGGGCGATCAACCTCGGTTCGGGTTGATTCAGAGAACCGACCCGTTGGGTCGGCAAGGTACATCATGGGTGAAAAATACGGAAGTCACACAGAATCTTTATGTGATGAATGGGAGAGAATGACTGTACAAGACAGGGACAAATTCCCAAGAATAGGTAGCTTCAGTCCAGACGTGTTACAAAATTTAAGGAGGAGGATATGTCTCATTGAACCAACAAAGAGACGAAGTAAACATTATGATTATTTGCAGTTATGGCAACAGGAAGGTGAATTACAAAGAGATTCAATTGACTTTTCTGAATCTTATCTTGAGAAGAGAGACATGGCATCAGGGAGGATTATGGTTGCGGAGAAAAGCACAAGGTTGAACAATAAAAACGCTCTTAGCAACTGTAGTATAGATTATAAGAATAAGTGTAATAAATGTAACAATGATTATTGTAATACTGTTGAATGTACAACTATTAACCTGTGCAAGTTGCACCCCATGTCAAACCTCCCTCAGGAATACAAACAAGAAAGTGAGCCCAGAACGATGTCAGCACCTCTTCCAGCAACCATCACTAAAGCCATCCAGGTGGACGCGACCAAATTGGTAAAGGCAATAATCGAACCCCCTAACGGAGGGTCAGGTGAGGTCGTGTCCACAGGTACGTACAATGTTTCATATCACGCACAAACAGATGTACCCCATATTGTAAGACCAACACAAGATGATGTAACTGAGCTCGATCTGGCCAGGGTGATCTCAGTCCCCAATGGGAAGACTGACGATCAGGGAATCATTCCCGTCAAGGACAGTGCAATGCGCTGTCTCTTGTCCCGGACCGAATTGAGATCAATTATGTCTGAATTTCCTGATCCTAGGAAAAATCTAGCCAAATGTCAAAGGTTTATTAAAGAACTAGGAAACGCCACAGAACCCACCAACAAAGAATGGCGGACAGTGCTGAGGGCATGTTTGCCCTCCAGTGTTGACCCTGAAAAGTTCATTGCTGATTGTAAATTAAACACGGAGGTACCTTGTATGGAAGAACACAATCAGGAATGTATTAAGCAGATTAACCGACAGTTAGGAATATATTTCCCAGCTGCTGTCAAGTGGAATGAAATTTTCTCCATAAGGCAAAACGAAAAGGAAAATGTTTCTAATTATTTCAATCGAGCACTGCAAATAATGGCTAGAAACACTGGGATCGCAGACATCAAGACAAATGCACAACATAAAGGAATAGCGGTTAAGGTATTAATGAATGGTTTAAAGGATGAATTAAAAACAAAGGTACAGACCACCAACCCAAACTGGAGAGAGATCTCGGTGGCCGCACTAAGAGAGGCCGTCATTAATCATGATCAGAATATCACCAGGTACAGAGAGTCACTAAGAGATAAGTTAATGGCAGCAAATATACAGGCCCGAACCACAAGACCACCCCAACAAAAGCCACACACCCCTGCGAGAAATCCAGATATGGAAATCTGTTACAATTGTCATAAAAAGGGACACATTGCAAGAGATTGTAGATCAAGAGAAAGACAACACCATAATCATAAAATCCAAGAAATCAGGGAAGTACAGGGGAAACGATTGATGATGATGAGCATCCGAGCGTTTGAGGAGGCATCAAATCAACCAAAACCTCAGGTCATTGACACGTGGAGGAAGCCCAGGATTTGTTATCATTGTAGGAGAGAAGGGCATTATGCTAGCAACTGTAACAGCCTACATAAAGCTAGACCCCCTAGACCAAGAAATGAGCAAAATTACAATACACACCATTATAATCAGGGATCACATAGTCAGGAAAGGTGATCATTAGGACTGATGGTAAGCCTGAGGTAACGGTTAATGAAGTGGGAGGTCATTCACTGAAGACACAGGAATGACCAGGTGAAAAGTTGTAAATGTATTTGTGAAAAATGTTTTTTTTTTTCTCTCTCTCTCTATCCCCATCTCTGACTAGTATTGGTAAGAATTCACACATTACATATCCACTTGGTTCTTGCAGAAGTCTACCAAACCCCAGCATGACCTCCGCCACAATGTATTTCTGGCCAGATACAGACAGTGGAGTAATGCAGGTGCTGGTGGGGAGGGACTGCTCAAGGAGACCAGTAGACACATAGATATGACAGCCTAATAAGTCTGACAATGTTTTTCTAATGCTAACAAGGTTTTCTCAATGTTGACAATGTTTAAAAATGTTTTGTTTCTCTTTTCTTATTGATGGTTATTGTCGAGTTAGGTAATGTATATATGCACATGAATTGTTCTCTATTTTTTTTTTCTCTTTGTGCTTTCTCTCTCTTCTCACTCATGTTTCCATGGTTTAAAGATGGTATGTCACCCCTCAGTTGGACCAATGGTAATGCCAGATTTTTGCTCCTTACAGAAAGATCGCCGGTTAGGAAGGAATATTGCATCACCAGAATGTTCGTTTGGAAGACTGAGAGACAGCACCTTTGAGAGGACAGCAGAACAAGAAGAACAACAAGACGAGAGAACTTATTATCGTAACAAGTTCTCTCCCCCTCAAACTGTTTTCTTATACCCCCTTTACAAATTTCTTCTTTTCTCCTCCTGTAAGATGGACTTGCCCCAAGAGACTGTGATATGGATTTTCCCGTTAACCATGATGTTGACCAGAGCAGTCTGTTTCGGTGAGAGTACCAGTGAGGTCGAGAAAGGATCCAGAAAGGTCCTGATGACTGAGACGGAGGTGTAAATTTCCAATAGCAACCCAATCACCAAGCAAAGGCGAGTACCGGGCACGATCTAACAACCATGTTATCTGTAAACATTTTCTTTGAAGGATTGTTAGTTCAAAAAGAAAAACTGGATCTGTAGGCTCTGTGATAATGTCATTGAAGATGGATGCATAAAGAAGAAATGCCAATCCAGTTTTAATATCCATATGGACCGGCATCCATTGAGTGACTATCACTCCTTAGTGGGTAACGTGTTAAACCAAACAGATTGTTGGGTATGCTCTCAAGTACCTCAGGGTCACAGCAAATCAGGGCTAGTACCATTTCCTTTAACGTTAGGGGAGGTACTTGAGCTAAGTGGTGGGAGACCGGTGGACCGGAGGTTTAACATCTCCAGCCCTCCTAGTTTGAAGCTCCACCAATACCATGTGGATAGGTCCCTCATATGTTTTAACATCTCCAATCCCAGAAAACCGGGAAATTGGGAAGTGTCATGGAGCAACCTTACCATGACCTTTTCACACAGAGCAGATAGAATGCCTACAGATACAGAGCTCGTACGCCACATAGCCAGTAGAGGAAAATCTTTCCGATATCGATATACCTTAGGAAATAGGATTACTAGAGTTGGAGAGGTATCACCAGGATACTGTGCACATATCGTACAAACCGATACGTGCATTAAGCAGATGGAAGAATTAGGGTCAGGAGATTTCACCTGGAAGGTTTGTAACATGGTCATGTCCTTCTCCGTCCCTTATGTTCTCCCCGATGACGCATATTTCATATGCGGGAGAAAGGCGTACAAGTGGCTTGCCCCAAACTCTGAAGGATTGTGTTATATTGGAAAAGTATTGCCTGAAGTGATGACTGTTACACATGACAAAATGAAGGACATACACCGTGGTGCCCAAGCTCCTTATACTCACACTCATTACGAGCACCGAGTTAAAAGACAACTGTCAGAAAGGTTAGAGCATCCGGCCTCTGATCTTATCCACGAATCCACCGGGATTCAGGTTCTGGTAGCGTTAGATTTCACTCGTACCGCTCGAGGTGTGATGAATTATAGATACATTTCCGCACTCGCCAATTTGTTAGATAATATCACTGAAATGTATGATGACACGTTTAGATACACTGGAAGAGAACTTCAAGCTTATAAAACAGAACTAGTTCAGCATAGGATGGTTCTTAATTATCTTACAGCAGTAACAGGCGGATATTGTGTTACATTAGCAACACAGTACGGCATAAAGTGTTGCACGTATATCACCAATAGCACCGAGGATCCGGTAGAGGTCATAGACCAAAAGATGGACGATATTCTCCAATTAAAGTGGGAATTTCGTCGAAAACACAATCTCACCCTTGCTGCTGTAGGTAATGAGCTGACTGGTTGGGTGTCATGGTTGAACCCGCGAAATTGGTTCTCCGGTTTGGGAGACTGGGCTCAAGGAGTCATAATGGATGTTGGAAAGTTTCTACTATGTATCTTGGGTGTCGTTATATCGATTGGATTGATATTTAGATGCGGGCAGGCTTTAATGAGGTGCAAACAAAGTACAAGAGTGATGAGCTTGAGGAGCGAGGAAACCGTAATTAACCTGGATTTGATTTATGACCCAATGATAGAAACCAGAATGTGATGAAAATGCGATTATACGGTCCGTTTCTTTCACCTGTTTTTCTGCTTTTCTCCAAGATACAAAGACCCCCTTGGACGAGGAAGCTGACGAGACGAGATGTATACAGACAACGGATTGACCAAAGAAGAAGATTTGACAACTTTAAATATGGACACTTGATGAACTTTGCCATGGATCCCCAGTTTCCCTAGTATTTTTAAACTCACGCTAGCCCAACATTTTTGTAAATCTGATGGCACTGACAAAGCTTGTTGCTCATGCCTAAGGAGCAAAACAGCGCAAAGAAGACGACTCTCAACAGATACCGAACACAACTTCGACAACAGATGTACATTTCCCTGACATAGAATATCATTGCATTTTTCGTAAGTGTTCTTTATCTTCATCTCTACAACCCTCAGGTAACGACACACATAGACGATAGGGAATACAGGCACAGATATCAGCAACCACATACCTCCCCCATTCATGTATCATCAACTAAAATGTGCATCCCCATTTTGTTACAACCACAGCCGAAATGAGCTCGGTAGAGTTTGACAGCCCATCCACAGACCTGTACCACAGGATAAGAAGGAATTCAAATGTATACTTCGCAATACCTCGAAGCTAGATTTACCACACGTACGGCACGATGATACATGACCCTCCAAACATGGACTCATACACACATGCTTCTACTTTCTCACTAGGTCATACCCTCTTCACACCTACTCCACTCTTCTCCCCTACCCAACCATGGAAATCAATTAACCCCTGACTTACATTTTTCTCCTTAAATATTTTAGAAGGTGGCAGTTATTATTGACTGCCAAAGGGTGGACTGTCAAAGTCAGAAAAATGTCTCTATGCACGTTGCCATATTTGCACCGCACACTGGTCCGCGCTGCGCATGCATAGGCTCTCCCGTGAAGGCGCATACCCGCAATAGCGTGCACTCGCAGGCGCGGTATGCGTATTTACGGTAGAGTTTATGTAGTCGTAGCGTGCGACTCATTCGTTACATATTTTCACAATTAATGTAGTTTATAGATCATGGTCCCTTTGATAGTTTCTGAAAGTTTGGTTAATATAGAAGGTCCCTGAGCTAAGGAATCCCTCTTTGTATCGTACGAAGGGTCTAACAGGAATCATACAGCAGTGTTTGGTACCCATCGGAAGAGTATTTAATTAGCAATATTCCGGTGTTGGTTTGGAGCGTATTAATCGCTCGTGCGAATAGTTATGGACATAAGAAGTTTATGTCCATTTCTACTATTTACTCATACTCAGGTATGCGGCGGGAAACCTAGTTCCCCACCCACCTGAGCTGTTTGAAATCGTCACAGCCCACCTGTATGAATCAACCTATGACCTTTTGTTATGATGCAGGGCCGAATTCCGACGTCCAATGGACAATGGGATTGTAGGGACTGTAGGATTGCATTGTGTGTGGGGCATAAATAGGCAGGCCGACCACATCCAGCTCTCACTCTTCAACGGTTCTCATTGCTGAAAATCGGGTGCTGGATGTCCAGGCGCATGCGATCGTTTACCCTTGTGCGTAAGTTTCTCTCCGTTATCATTGTCTTTCTGTGAGCCAATTCCTCTCATCTCTCTCCGTCTCTCTCCGTCTCTCTCTCTCTCTTTCCCTTCTCTCTCTCTCTCGTATCTCCCCTAGACTAGTATTGTATTGTATTAGATAGTATTGTTTAGTTCTGTGGTTAGGAAGTCTCTGTTATATTGTAGTGTATCATTTGTACTGTTATCCCCTTTTTACAAGTATACTAGATATAATACAGTTAATAGGCTTTGGAACCTAAACCAGTATCTGTGTATTTTCTATAGTGTTAAGTGTTCACTTGAGCGTCGGTGACGCTCAAGCAGCTTTGTGGTTAGTCAGGTTACACAAGGTTGCACTTACACCCTGTATTCACATTAAGGTATTCTGTGTATTTCTTTGGTATAAGGTTTAGACATAAAGGTATAGCGTTGTGAGCGTCTGCGCCGCTGGTGATCTCCTCGTGGTCTCGAGCATCCGCTACGCCATAGCGAATCATTACTCTAGTCATAGCCAATAACGTGTCCTGTGATCGCTGGGCCGTGAGCGAACGTGACGCTTGAGCGTCTCGCCTACGGCTGAGCGATCGTTACGCAACTAGCGTACCATTACGGTACTTCTTAAGTAAACAGCGTACAGTGTTCTTAGCTTCATAAAGGGTTGTTTATACGACAAGGGAATTTAGCATTATCACAGCCCACGGCGCCCGCTGCAGCCGGGAAGGGGGCTCGCTAGTGATTGGACAGCGGATCCAGCACTGGATCCGCTCTGCCAATCACATCTGGGGCACTGACAGGGGCGTGCATTCATCGGGGCTGAATGCACGCCCCTGTCATTGCGGCACCAGTATAGGTGCCGCTTCCCCATTTATTTTCAATGGGCTTTCACAGCCCATTGCTGCGCCCCGCCCCCTGCCCGCCCCCCGCTGCCCGGAGTTTTAGGGTTAGCTGCGGGAGGCACCTCTCCCGCTGCCTCCCACCCTCACAAGCAGCCACAGGGGGGGGGGGAATTATTAAAATAATGAAAAAAGATATTTATAACAGACTGTGTTATAAATATCTTCTTTTTATTATTTTAATCATTATGACAGGGGAGGCACTGCCTCCCCTGCCTCCCCTGACTGCACGTCCCTGCCATACAGTACACAAAGCATCCCAGTGACCACCATAAATTACACAGAGCAAACCAGTGACAACCATACAGTATATAAAGCACCACAGTTGGGTTATTTGTTGGGACATGCATTGTAACAGCTTATAGGACAGCAACACAGCCAGAACTCAGTGACTGTCAAACAGTACACATAGCATCCCAATGGCCATGATACAGTACAGAAAGCATCCCAGTGATCACCATGCTGTACACACAGAATCTCAGTGACCAACGTACAAATGGCAGAGCAGACTAGTGACCACCTTACAGTACAGAGTATCCCAGTGACCACCGTACAGTCAAAGATTACACTAGTGACCTCCATGCAGTACAGTTGGTATCCCAGTGACTACCATACAAAAACAGAGCATCCCGATGACCGCCACATAGAACAGTGACTCAAACTAATATAATCAACAATTACAGTATTACATGTAGTATTTCAACTGTTTCCCCATAAAACTTCTTAAAGCCATCTGCCCAATCTTACATGCAGGGCTGTTTCTAGCCAATTTGGCTCCCAGTGCGAGATTGAAAAATGCGCCCCCCCCCCCCATGACATAAAAAAAATGCGCCCCCCCCCACACACACCTAGATAAAAAAAAATAACTTGCGCGCGCACCCGACAAGGGGGCATGGCCTCATCTAAATGGGTGTGGCCTCACCTGAAAAGACTACCTCACAATCCAGTTTTTGACCCTGCTCCAACAGATCACGACCACCACAGGAAAAAAAATTTCTAACATATTAAGCCCCACACAGTAATGCCCCCTGCACCATATTATGCCACACACCGCAATGCCCTTGATACATTAAATCCCCACACTACAGCAGGCAAGAGTCCCCATTTCACACATTACGGCAGGTGTCCCCATTTTACACATTGAGAGAGAGAGAGAGAGAGAATACTTACAGAGGCGATTACCGCTCTTCGGCCCGCCTCACCAGTCGCTCCTCGCGCCTGGCCTTTCCCTCTTCCTAACTTGGATCCCCCTCTGTACTCCGCTCGGGAAGGGGGGGGGGAGTTTCGCGGAGTGACGGGGTTGCGTCGTGACGTAACGACGCAACGGCGTCATTCCGTGAAACTCTGCCCCCCGAGCGGGTTACTCGGGGAGAAATAGGAGGGGGAAGCAGGGAGCCACAGTTAGTGCCGCAGCGGGCGCCCAGTGCGGTTGCACTGCTCGCCTGCCCCAAGAAACGGCCCAGCTTACATGCTGTCCCGGCACTGCCTCTGTAGGGCTAATTTTAGAATAAATATTAAGATCAAATAGGCTTTTGTTTTTATTTCTTTTTTAAATATTCAGCCTGATCCCCATGTAAATGGTTTCTGCCACGCATTGGGGAACCTTGGAACACAAGGCTGCGGAGACGGTGGAATTCAGATATACAGCTCCATGTTGTTTTGTTGCAAAGTCACAGCACGAGTAGCTGAAGAAACCCAATGCTGCCAATCTGTCATCGGCTTTTACATTGCAATGTTTCTGTAGATAATAGGTGTTAATTTGAAACAGGTGTCGTGTGACAGAGAGCAAAGTGTTCCGCTTGGCCCAGCTTCATCCAGCGACTCTCCGGGACTTTGCCACAGCAAAACCTTATTTTCTAACATTTTTCTGCCAAAACTCAAATGCAAAGCACATCTGCTTTGATTTTTTGTAAGTTACAAATGTCGCCTTTTTTTTCTCCCTCTTCATTAAAAGAAGGAATAAGAAAAACCCAGTCATAAAGCAAAGAGGGAAACCACAAAATGAAAGAAGTAAATTAATCACACGATTTCAGAAAAAGGAGAGAAGAACAAATAATATTAAGGAATAAATAAAAGATCTAAGAAATATTTTCCCATCGTAATTTAATGTTACATATTTTTTTTACTGGATCAAAATAGGAACTGGAATAGGATCCAGATTGCGGTAACAATATCCGCCTGCGTGGATGGTTCGGGTGTCACAGCCACTAAATCCTCACAATCCACAGCAACTGCAATACCCAAAAGATTGGATTCCTCTCTATTGTCCACTTATAGGAACAAAGAGTAGGCCACGATTGGTCAATACATTGCTTAGGGTTATCTACAACATTGACCTAAATGTTCTTTCAGTTTGACGTCGTTAAATCAAGGGGTCTTTAATCACCTTTCAACCTACAGTATATGTAGAAGTTCATTAGACATTTCTGATCAGAGCAAATTAATTTTGGCCTACAGCAATGCCAACCACCGTGCTACCTGTCACTTCCGTTTCCAGAACTTCTGAAGCCTCTTCTCATCAGCTCGCATCAGCTGAACATCCCATCCCCTTTCCTACACCTTCATCATTCCAGACACATAGATCAGATGTATTAACCTGGAGAAGGCATAAGGAAGTGATAAACCAGTGATAAATGCAAGGTGATAAACGCACCAGCCAATCAGCTCATAACTGTCAATTTGCATATTTGAGCTGATTGGCTGGTGCGTTTATCACCTTGCTCTTATCACTGGTTTATCACTTCCTTATACCTTCTCCAGCTTAATACATCTGCCCCCATGGGATGCTCAGTAATTATATCACACAGGCAGCTGAGGAGACCGGATGATGAGTACTGAGGAGACCGGATGATGATGGTGGGGGGAAACCAGATCATTGCAGCATTCTCCAACCTGCCCAACTCCACTACAACAGAAAACATAAGGAAGGATGGGTTTTGTTTTATTTTATTTAAGCAACCAGAATGTCTGCTGAATATGTCTCCTCCATCCCACTTGCAAAGTTAGTCTGCGGCATTAGGCATGTAATACAATGTAAAAACACAAACCTATGAAAATGATTTATAAAATCAATCCATATAAAAATCCCGGCCAATGACCATATAATACGTAATTACATGCAGTGTCTGTTCTCTTAGAGTGGAGGTTTAATGCGGTGACTGACGGTTTGATGAATATAGAGCAGTGTTTCCCAACCTCGGTCCTCAAGGCACACTAACAGTCCTAGTTTTAGTGATATCCAGGCTTGAACACAGGTGACTTAATTAGTAGCTCAGTTATTTTGATTTCACCACCTGTGCTGCAGCCTGGATATCACTAAAACCTGCACTGTTGGTGTGCCTTGAGGACCGTGGTTGGGAATGCCTGATATAGAGGGTAATTCAGATCTGATCGCAGCAGCAGATTTGTTAGCTAATGGGCAAAACCATGGGGGTGATTCAGAGTTGTTCGCTCGCTAGCTGCTTTTAGCAGCATTGCACACGCTAAGCCGCCGCCCTCTGGGAGTGTATCTTAGCTTAGCAGAATAGTGAAAATAAATTTCTTAGCAGTTTCTGAGTAGCTCCAGACTTACTCACAAATAGCGATCAGCTCAGTCAGTTTCGGTCCTGGTTTGACGTCACACACACGCCCTGCGTTCGGCCAGCCACTCCCCCGTTTCTCCAGACACTCCCGCGTTTTTCCCTGGCACGCCGGCGTTTTTCCGCACACTCCCAGAAAACGGCCAGTTTCCGCCCAGAAACACCCACTTCCTGTCAATCACACTACGATCACTTCAACTAGGAAAAATCTTTGTTCGGGCGTGAGTAAATCTACTAAGTTTTGTGTTAAAATACTAACCGCATGCGCACTGCGTACCATGCGCATGCGCATTTTTGCCTTAATCGCTCCGTTGCGAAAATCGTCAACGAGCGAACAACTCAAAATGACCCCCATGTGCAGTGCAGGTGGGGCAGATATAACATGTTCAAAGAAAGTTAGATTTGTTTCTGTGCATGGTAAATACTGGCTGCTTTATTTTTACACTGCAATTTAGATTTCAGTTTGAACACACCCCACCCAAATCTACTCTCTCTGCACATGTTACATCTGCCCCACCTGCAGTGCACATGATGTTGCCCATTAGCTAACAGATTTGCTGCTGCAATCATATCTTAATTAGACCCAAAGTTACTGTTTATTACACCATTGCATTTATTATATTGATACACCAGAACAGAGCTTCTATAAAAGCCCTGTTCCTGAGAAGGGCTCGAAGCATGTGTAGACCCGGTGAGCATACTGTCAGTGGGGACCTCCAAAAAACATATGCGGTAGTGTAGCCCATCTCTTGGCATTAGATGTCGGGCCATAGAAAGCTATAGGTCAGAAATGAAAGAAACTGAAAATGGTATTGGCCCACTCACAAGGGCGTAGCTACCATACGTGCGGGGAGTGCAGCTGCTAGGGGGCCCAGAGCTGAGAGGGGCCACCTTCCCTGTCACGGTTACATGTGTTATATACAAGCGCGTAGCTACCATAGGTGCAGGGAGTGCAGCTGCTATGGGGCCCAGAGCTGAGAGGGACCACCTTCCCTGTCACAGTTACATGTGTTATATACAAGCGTGTAGCTACCATAAGTGCAGGCAGTGCAGCTGCTATGGGGCCCGGAGCTGAGAGGGGCCACCTTCCCTGTCACAGTTACATGTGTTATATACAAGGGCGCAGCTACCATAAGTGCAGGAAAGGCAGCTGCTATGGGGCCCAGAGCTGAGAGGGGCCACCTTCCCTGTCACAGTTACATGTGTTATATACAAGGGCGCAGCTACCATAAGTGCAGGAAAGGCAGCTGCTATGGGGCCCAGAGCTGAGAGGGGCCACCTTCCCTGTCACAGTTACATGTGTTATATACAGGGTGTAGCTACCATAGGTGCAGGGAGTGCAGCTGCTCTCGGGGCCAGAGCTGAGAGGGGCAACCTTCCCTGTCACAGTTACATGTGTTATATGCATGGGCATAGCTACCATAGGTGCAGGGAGTGCAGCTGCTATGGGGCCCAGAGCTGAGAGGGCCCACCTTTCTTGTCACAGTTACGGTTATGTGACATATACAGTTTTCACCATAGGGTGGTACACTACTTAGAGCATACGTCCCAACTGTCCCGATTTTCGCGGGACAGTCCCGTTTTTTTGGGACTGTCCCGCTGTCCCACCCGCGGGCCACAGTGTCCCGCGGTAGGGGGGGGGCAGTTGGGAGGCACCTGAACTCGCGGTGAATAGATGCTGTGCACATGCGCACAGCATCTACTCAGTGCAGACAGGAGGAGAGGGGGCATGCCAGTAGATAACGGAGCGCTTGGCATGCCCCCTCAGTGACAAAAACAGGGGGTGGCTCGCGATCGCGGGTCCTCCCGCGAAGCCATGCCCCCTTTTCATAGGACATGCCCCCTTTTCGGGAGCGCGCGCGGCTTTGCCGCGCGTGTGTCCCTCTTTACCATAGGAGAAAGTTGGGAGGTATGCATAGAGGCCCTTACAAACTTTTGGCTTGGGGCCTACAATACAGGGTGTTTCAAAAGTCGCAGTACACCCTTTTGTTTCAAAAACTATGCAGGAAACGGGAAAACTGAATACCCAGCAAGGTATGGGTGAGGTGGGCTATCTTTTAGGGTATGTAGCGAACATGGGCGCCATTTTGAAATCGGCTATCTTGAATCTAAGTCAGTTTCTTCAAATAAAAAGGGGGTCGTGTAAATGTCAAACAACATCAGAATTTGTTGAAAAGTTTATTACTGTAAATAGATTTGAAATAGCAGTTATGGGGGGTCATTCCGAGTTGATCGCTCGCTAGCAGATTTTAGCAGCATTGCACACGCTAGGCCGCCGCCCTCTGGGAGTGTATCTTAGCTTAGCAGAATAGCGAACGAAAGATTAGCAGAATTGCGAATAGAAAATTCTTAGCAGTTTCTGAGTAGCAGACCTACTCACAGATTGCGATCAGCTCAGGCCGTTTCATTCCTGGTTTGACGTCACAAACACGCCCTGCGTTCGACCAGCCACTCCCCGTTTCTCCAGACACTCCCGCTTTTTTTCTTGGCACGTCTGCGTTTTTCCGCACACTCCCAGAAAACGGACAGTTTCCGCCCAGAAACACCCCTTTCCTGTCAATCACACTCCGATCACTTCAACGATGAAAATTCTTCGTTCGGACGTGAGTAAATCTACTAAGTTTTGTGTTAAAATACTTAGCGCATGCGCACTGCGTACCATGCGCATGCGCATTTTAGCCTTAAACGCTCCGTTGCGAAAATCGTCAACGAGCGATCAACTCGGAATGACCCCCTTGGTTCAGAAAGTTACAACACTTTTTTTGTTGCAGGTAACTGAAGATGGCTTTGACAAAAGAGGAGAGAATTGAGGTCATTTTGATGTCTGGAGAACAAAGTTTCCGTGTTAAAGCTGCACATTTTAACAACCGGCAACCAGAAGGACCTCCAATTACACATAACACTGTCAGGTGCCTTTTTTCCAAATTCCGAGAAACTGGGACTGTGACTGAGAAGTCGCGGCGTGGTCGTCCAAAAAGTGCTACGACGAGACAACCTCAACAATGGTTTTGGCATCCTTCGTGAAGAGCCCACAACGCAGCACAATGTCCACACAGTAAATGACTGTCCTGTATGGAGAACAGTTCAGCCTGTGATTCCAACAAAAAAAGTGTTGTAACTTGAACCATAACTACTATTTAAAATCTATTTGCAGCAATAAACTTTTCAGCAAATTCTGATGTTGTTTGACATATTACACGACCCCCTTTCCTTTTGAAAAAACTGATATAGATTCAAGATGGCTGATTTCAAGATGGCGTCCATGTTCGGTACATACCCTAAAAGATAGCCCACCTCACCCATACCTTACTGGAGTATTCAGTTTTCCCATTTCCTGCACAGTTTTTGAAACAAAAGGGTGTACTGCGACTTTTGAATCGCCCCTGGACCTGCGCATTGTAATGTGGTGTAAAATGAACTGGAGGGCATTAAAATGTTACATAACATGAACTGGGGCACTATAATGTGGCACAATATGAAGTGGAGGCACTATAGTGTGCCATAGTATGGACTGGGGGCACTGTAATATGACATAATATGAAGTAGAGACAAAATAGTGTGACATAATATGATCTGAGGGCACTGTAATTTGATATAGTGTGAACTAGGGTACTATTATTGTTCATAAATGAACCTAGGGCAATACTATGGGGCATAATATTAGCTACGGCACTACTATGATCAGGGCCGTAACTAGGGGGGGCTAAGGGGTCACGTGCCCCAGGCGCAGGACTTGAGGGGGGCGCAGACAAGTCCCTTTACCCAGTTGCTCCTCCCCACCTGCCCGCCGCGATCATCTCCTGCAGCAGCAGCAGCAGCCGCGTATGTCACGTTACGGTTCAGCCGCTGCTGCAAAGTCTCCGTCTGCCTCCCTCTGCATGTGCGGCCGCCGGCCACCCTCTGCCCTCCCGCTTCGGAGCGCCTCCGCACTCTCTCCTGACCGGCGGTCTAACTGCTTGCAAAGACCTCCGGAGGAATGCTGAGAGAGTACAGAGCACTGAGGCAAGTGGGCATTGTGAGGGAGGGGGGCTGGGAAAGAGGCTTTACAATATATATAGTATATGTGTGTATATATACATATATATAATATATATATATACACACACACACACGTGTATATATACATATACATGTGTGTGTGTATATATATATACACACACACACACACACACACACACACACACACACACACACACACACACACACACAGCACCAGTCAAAAGTTTGGACACACTTTTTCATTCAAATGAATGAGAAAGTGTGTCCAAACTTTTGACTGGCACTATATATACTGTGTGTGTGTGTGTGTGTGTGTGTGTGTGTGTGTGTGTGTGTGTGTGTGTGTATATATACACACTGTACACGTATATATATATATATATATATATATTATTATTTTTATATTTTTCTATTTATTTCTTTATTTATATATATATATATATATATATATATAATGGGTTTGTTTTTTTGTTTTTGGGGGGGGGGCGCGCGCTAAATTGCCGCCTCGCCCCGGGTGCCGAGAAACCTAGTTTCGGCCCTGCTATGATTCAGAAAATGAAGTAGGGAACTATTATACAGTATAACATTAATAACTGCTGCGGAGAGGTGTCTTTCTAGAAACACTGGGACGGTGGCCCCTTCAATATGTTGCTATGGGGCCACAAAGTTCTCTTTACACTTAAACTGCCAGTGAACATTTAGATTTTCTGCTGTAGTTTAAATGCAAATTGAAACTTTAGGTAATGTTAGTACGCGATCTTTGTTATTTAAAGCGATGATGATAGACGACAAAAAGGTAAAATCATAAAGCACAAGACGATTTTTGTGTATGATGTGATCTTACTAGTCCTGCCCTGATTATATTCATTTTGTTTGCTTGGTGACTATGGTACTGCATCTACTGCCTTCTGCCTTCCAGTTCTAGTCCTTCTCACTTCAGTTTCCTGTAGGTGAAGTGTATAACACACATAGAGGTTAAGAGCGAGGATTAAAGAGCCAGAGAAGTAATCAATTAGAGTTATTAGTAGGAGCCAGAGCTGGAGAGGGAGTCAGCAGAGAGATAGGGAAGAAGAGAGTGAGTCAGCCAGGGAAAAATAGTCAGTGTTAGTCATCCAGAGATAGGGAAGAAGAGGGTGTGGTTCATCAAATCGACAGTGTCTAGGTCGACAATGTTTAGGTCGACCACTATAGGTCAACAGTCACTAGGTCGACATGGATGGACGGTCGACAGGGTTTCTAGGTCGACATGTGCTAGGTCGACAGGTCTAAAGGTCGACATGAGGATTTTTTTATTTATTTTTTGGTGTCGTTTTCTTCGTAGAGTGACCGGGATCCCAAATTAGTGCACCGCGTCCCCTCGCATGGCTCGCTTCGCTCGCCATGCTTCGGGCATGGTGCCTTCGCTCCGCTACCGCTTCGCTCGGCACACTTTACTGTTCCAATCGCAGTCCACGTGGATCATTAAGTATGAAAAAATTTCAAAAAAGAAAAAAATGTGAAAAACTCATGTCGACCTTTAGACCTGTCGACCTAGCACATGTCGACCTAGAAACCCTGTCGACCTTCCATCCATGTCGACCTAGTGACTGTCGACCTATAGTGGTCGACCTATACATTGTCGACCTAGACACTGTCGATCTTCAGACCGGATCCCGGAAGAAGACTTTGGGGCAGATGTACAAAGCCTCAGAAAGAAATAATGTGGATGGAGATAGAGTACCAGCCAATCAGCTCCTAGCTGCCAGGGTTACAGGCTTTGGGGGAGATGTACCAAGCAGTGAAAAGAGTGGAGAAGTGAGCCAGTGGAGAAGTTGTCCATGGTAACCAATCAGCACTGATGTAACATTTATAAATTGCATATTATAAAATTATACAGAGCAGCTGATTGGTTACCATGAGCAACTTCTCCACTAACTCACTTCTCCACTCTTTTCACTGCTTAATACATCTCCTCCTTTGTTTTAAAAAATGACAGTTACAAGCTAGTTTGTTGGTAATTTATCTCCACCCACTTTATCATTCTCAAAGGCTTAGTACATCTGCCCCTCAGAGAGGTAATCAGCCAGAGACAGGGACTTTGTGGTCTGTGTACTAAGCCTTGGAGAGGGATAAAGTGGATGGAGATAAAGTGCCAGTCAATCAGCTCCTACCTGTCATGTTACAGGTTGGGTTTAGAACTGCAAGTTAGGAGCTGATTGGTTTGTACTTTATCTCCGTCCACTTTATCTCTTTCCAATCCTTAGTAATAGACCCCTAAGAGCCAGAGAGTTACTCAGACAGAGACATGAACTAAGAGCCAGAGTCACACAGAGACAGGGAACAATAGCTCAAAAGTTAGACAGAGTGAGAAGAGCCGAAGAAGTAATCAGCCAAAGACTGGGAAGAAAAGAGGTATTCACAGATAGGCAGACGTGAAATGCTAGAGAGAGAGAGAGAGAGAGAGAGAGAGAGAGAGAGAGAGAGAGAGAGAGAGATGGAGATGGAGATGGACAGGGAAGAAGAGTCAGAGAGGTAGACATGAAGTGCTAGAGAGAGAGAGAGAGAGAGAGAGAGAGAGAGAGAGAGAGAGATGGAGATGGACAGGGAAGAAGAGTCAGAGAGGTAGACATGAAGTGCGAGCGAGAGAGAGAGAGACAGACAGACACAGACAGACAGAAAGAGATGGACAGGGAAGAGGAGTCAGTGAGGTAGACATGAAGTGCGAGCGAGCGAGAGAGAGAGAGAGAACTAGGAATAGATGGAGAGAGATGGAGATGGACAGGGAAGAAGAGTCAGAGAGGTAGACATGAAGTGCGAGAGAGAGAGAGAGAGAGAGATGGAGATGGACAGGGAAGAAGAGTCAGAGAGGTAGACATGAAGTGCGAGAGAGAGAGAGATGGAGATGGACAGGGAAGAAGAGTCAGAGAGGTAGACATGAAGTGCGAGCGAGAGAGAGAGAGACAGACAGACACAGACAGACAGAAAGAGATGGACAGGGAAGAGGAGTCAGTGAGGTAGACATGAAGTGCGAGCGAGCGAGAGAGAGAGAACTAGGAATAGATGGAGAGAGATGGAGATGGACAGGGAAGAAGAGTCAGAGAGGTAGACATGAAGTGCGAGAGAGAGAGAGAGAGAGAGAGAGAGAGAGAGAGAGAGAGAGATGGAGATGGACAGGGAAGAAGAGTCAGAGAGGTAGACATGAAGTGCGAGCGAGCGAGAGAGAGAGAGAGAGAGAGAGAGAGAGATGAAGATGGACAGGGAAGAAGAGTCAGAGAGGTAGACATGAAGTGCGAGCGAGCGAGAGAGAGAGAGCTAGGAATAGATGGAGAGAGATGGAGATGGACAGGGAAGAAGAGTCAGAGAGGTAGACATGAAGTGCGAGAGAGAGAGAGAGAGAGAGAGAGATGGAGATGGACAGGGAAGAAGAGTCAGAGAGGTAGACATGAAGTGCTAGAGAGAGAGAGAGAGAGAGATGGAGATGGACAGGGAAGAAGAGTCAGAGAGGTAGACATGAAGTGCGAGCGAGAGAGAGAGAGACAGACAGACAGAAAGAGATGGACAGGGAAGAGGAGTCAGTGAGGTAGACATGAAGTGCGAGCGAGCGAGAGAGAGAGAGAACTAGGAATAGATGGAGAGAGATGGAGATGGACAGGGAAGAAGAGTCAGAGAGGTAGACATGAAGTGCGAGAGAGAGAGAGAGAGAGAGAGAGAGAGAGATGGAGATGGACAGGGAAGAAGAGTCAGAGAGGTAGACATGAAGTGCGAGCGAGCGAGAGAGAGAGAGATGAAGATGGACAGGGAAGAAGAGTCAGAGAGGTAGACATGAAGTGCGAGCGAGCGAGAGAGAGAGAGCTAGGAATAGATGGAGAGAGATGGAGATGGACAGGGAAGAAGAGTCAGAGAGGTAGACATGAAGTGCGAGCGAGCGAGAGAGAGAGAGCTAGGAATAGATGGAGAGAGATGGAGATGGACAGGGAAGAAGAGTCAGAGAGGTAGACATGAAGTGCGAGCGAGAGAGAGAGAGAGAGAGAGAGAGAGAGATGAAGATGGACAGGGAAGAAGAGTCAGAGAGGTAGACATGAAGTGCGAGCGAGAGAGAGAGAGCTAGGAATAGATGGAGAGAGATGGAGATGGACAGGGAAGAAGAGTCAGAGAGGTAGACATGAAGTGCGAGAGAGAGAGAGAGAGAGAGAGATGGAGATGGACAGGGAAGAAGAGTCAGAGAGGTAGACATGAAGTGCTAGAGAGAGAGAGAGAGAGAGAGAGAGAGAGAGAGAGAGAGAGATGGAGATGGAGATGGACAGGGAAGAAGAGTCAGAGAGGTAGACATGAAGTGCGAGCGAGAGAGAGAGAGACAGACAGACACAGACAGACAGAAAGAGATGGACAGGGAAGAGGAGTCAGTGAGGTAGACATGAAGTGCGAGCGAGCGAGAGAGAGAGAGAGAACTAGGAATAGATGGAGAGAGATGGAGATGGACAGGGAAGAAGAGTCAGAGAGGTAGACATGAAGTGCGAGAGAGAGAGATGGAGATGGACAGGGAAGAAGAGTCAGAGAGGTAGACATGAAGTGCGAGCGAGAGAGAGAGAGAGAGAGAGAGAGAGAGAGAGAGATGAAGATGGACAGGGAAGAAGAGTCAGAGAGGTAGACATGAAGTGCGAGCGAGCGAGAGAGAGAGAGCTAGGAATAGATGGAGAGAGATGGAGATGGACAGGGAAGAAGAGTCAGAGAGGTAGACATGAAGTGCAAGCGAGCGAGCGAGAGAGAGCGAGAGAGAGAGAGAGAGCTAGGAATAGATGGAGAGAGATGGAGATGGACAGGGAAGAAGAGTCAGAGAGGTAGACATGAAGTGCGAGAGAGAGAGAGAGAGAGAGAGATGGAGATGGACAGGGAAGAAGAGTCAGAGAGGTAGACATGAAGTGCGAGCGAGCGAGAGAGAGAGAGAACTAGGAATAGATAGAGAGAGATGGAGATGGACAGGGAAGAAGAGTCAGAGAGGTAGACATGAAGTGCGAGCGAGCGAGAGAGAGATAGAACTAGGAATAGATGGAGAGCAGGGCCGTTTCTAGACAATTTGGCTCCCAGTGTGAGATTTCAAAATGCGCCCCCCCCCCCATTGTTATAAAAACAAATTGCGTGCCCCCCCCCATATAGCTATAAAAAGAAAAAGCATGCGCGCGCGCTCCCGACAAGGGTGTGTGTCCTGATTAAAATGGGCGTGGTCTCATTAAAGTGGGCGTGGCCTCGTCTGATATCATCACGCCCACCACAGGAAAAATAAATACAAAAATAAAAAAGTCCCCATTTTACACATTACAGCAGGCAAGTGTCCCCATTTTACACAGTGCGGCAGGCAGGTGTCCCTATTTTACACAGCGCGGCAGGCAGGTATCCCCATTTTACACAGTGCGGCAGGCAGGTATCCCCATTTTACACAGTACGGTAGGCAGATATCCCCATTTTACACAGTACGCAGGCAGGTGCCCCCATTTTACAAAGTGCGGCAGGCAGGTATCCCCATTTTACACAGTACGGCAGGCAGGTATCCCCATTTTACACAGTACGGCAGGCAGATATCCCCATTTTACACAGCGCGGCAGGCACGTGCCCCCATTTTACACACCACGGCAGGCAGGTGTCCCCATTTTACACAGTGCGGCAGGCAGGTATCCCCATTTTACACAGCGCGGCAGGCAAGTGCCACCATTTTACACAGTACGGCAGGCAGGTGTCCCCATTTTACACAGTGCAGCAGGCAGATATCCCCATTTTACACAGTGCGGCAGGCAGATATCCCCATTTTACACAGTACGGCAGGCAGATATCCCCATTTTACACAGTACGCAGGCAGGTGCCCCCATTTTACACAGTGCGGCAGTCAGATATCCCCATTTTACACAGTACGCAGGCACGTGCCCCCATTTTACACAGTGCGGCAGGCAGGTGTCAAGTGGGGGGGAAGGAAGTGGGAGAGAGAGAGATAGAGATAATACTTACATCTTCCCGTTCTTCGGGTCCGGCCGCCTCACGTCCCTCGCGCCGGCCGCCTCCTCCTTCCAGGCTTATCTCCTCTCCTCCCTCTTCCCGAGCGCTCCTGCTCAGGGGGCGGGGCTTCGTGGAATGACGCGTTTGCGTCGTGACGTCACGACGCAAATGCGTCATTCTGCGAAACTCCGCCCCCCGAGCAGGAGCGCTCGGGAAGAGGGAGGAGAGGAGATAAGGACACACAAAGTGCCGCGGCGGGCGCCCCGTGCGGTTGCACAGCTCGCCCGCCGCTAGAAACGGCACTGCTTCTTCCCTGTCCATCTCTCTCTCTCTCTCTCTCGCTCTCTCTCTCTCGCACTTCATGTCTACCTCTCTGACTCTTCTTCCCTGTCCATCTCTCTCTCTCTCTCTCTCTCTCTCGCACTTCATGTCTACCTCTCTGACTCTTCTTCCCTGTCCATCTCCATCTCTCTCCAATGGGTATAGAGTGTAAGCTTGCGAGCAGGGCCTTACTACCTCTATGTCTGTCTGTTATTACCCTATTTGTCTTTTTGCTGTTGTTTCCAATTGTAAAGCGCAATGGAATATGCTGCGCTATAAAAAAAAACCCTGTAAATAAAAAGTAAATATGTCCCAGGGGGAGGATGGATAGTGTATGTCAATGAGGTATAGAAATGGTAGCGTATATCCTGGGTGATAGTCCTGTTGAGTGAGTAATGTATGTCCGGAAGGAGGGTTGGGGTCACACACCCCATACTTTGAGTCTGCACACACCTGCAAGTATTTAATTTTACTGCCCATGTCACATGCAGCCCTGTACTCACTAACGTATCTCTCATCTCCTGATATACTCTGTGCTGCTGGGGACCCTGCTATTGCCAATTTATAACTCTCAGTCTGTGGCTTCCTGCTGCCTCCATTCGCCTTCTCACATCATGTCACTGCCCCATCACATGTAGCCCTGTCCTCATTAAAACATAATTCATTTCCTGATATACTATGTGCTGTTGGGAACCGTGATCCTTCCAATGTATAATTCTCAGTCTGTGGCTTCCTGCTGCTCCATTCCCCTCCTCACATCATGTCACTGCCCCTGTCACATGGAGCCCTGTCCTCCCTGACACTTCACTCATTTCCTGATATGCTCTGTGCTGCTGGGAACCGTGATCCTTCCAATGTATAATTCTCAGTCTGTGGCTTCCTGCTGCTCCATTCCCCTCCTCACATCATGTCACTGCCCCTGTCACATGCAGCCCTGTCCTCACTGACACCACTTATCTCCTGATACACTCTGTGCTGCTGGGCGACCCTGCTCATCCCACTATATAACTGTCAGTCTGTGGCTTCCTGCTGCCTCCATTCCACCCCCCCCCCCCGCCCCCCCCCCCCCCACACACACACATCATGTCACTGCCCCTACCACATGCAGCCCTGTCCTCACTGACCACACACACACATCATGTCACTGCCCCTACCACATGCAGCCCTGTCCTCACTGACACATCACTCATCTCCTGATATACTCTGTGCTGCTGGAGGCCCTGCTCTTAAAACTACATATCTCTCAGCTTGCACCGTACAGGCAGTTACTATAGATAGGGTTTTCTATAGAAGCGTATGCGCTCTTTTCTGCACAAACCCCAATAGAGGAATCTAATAGATCTATCTATGTCTTGCAGGCAATGCAGTAGCACAAGGATCAGCCTCACACCCTCTGTCCGACAGATATTGACCACTGATGTGATGTCTTGCTACCAATAGTCATTGTTTTGCCATCGATGGCTGAGTTCCGATGGTGGTGGGTTTTCCTCTCCTGTTGTAAGAAGAGGCATCAGCTGTGACTTGGACTCTTTCTCTGATTATCCGCTGGGGTCCCTGCCATTGGTTCAAACCATCAACATGTTTCCATCTATGGTTTCGATGGTTTCCTGTCATTGACGTTTGGTACGGCTCCATTGATGGAGACCATTATTTGTGAAAGATTCCATGAAGTGTCGGAGTGGGGCCTGAAAGGTTGCTGAGGTGCAGTAAAAGGCATAACTAACTACCTGCGGGTCTCTCGCAGAGTTTTACCCATCTGCCTCACTAAACACCAGTGAGTGGGTGTGCGCGCGTCTTTAGATATATATATATATATATATATATATATATATATATATATATATATACTGTAGATATATATATACATACAAATATATACACACACATTTATATGTGCATTATATATAAATATAGTCTGCAACTTAAGAAACACACACACACACACACACACACACACACACACACACACACATAAATGTATAGTAAATTGCAGAAATAAATATATACACACGTGTGTGTCAGTGTGTGTCAATTATAAATATATATTTAGCAACATAACTAGATAGATAGATATAACAAATCTATATATCTCCGTGTGTGTGTGTGGATAGATAGATATTTTAGCAGCACTCCCACCACAAATAATAACTTTACCGAAACCCTCCTGAGTAACCTGGCAGGATTACACATATATACAATGCAGGCAGCACTCGGGTAAATGGTAGGAACACAGCAGGTTTATGTCAATGTTATGAAGATTTTTATTCACCTCTTCTTTGGGACAAAGTGAATAAAAAACTTCAAAATGCTGCCTGCATTGTCCCGTGTGTGTGTGTGTGTGTGTGTGTGTGTGTGTATGTATATATATATATATATATATATATATATATATTTATTTATTTATATACATATACATACAAACACACACTCATATTTTCTTGGTGTGTTTTATTATGTGTATAATGCTGTACAGGCTTAGTGTGTGTTATTATGTGTATAATGCTGTACAGGCTTGGTGTGTGTTATTATGTGTATAATGCTGTACAGGCTTGGTGTGTGTTATTATATGTATAATGCTGTACAGGCTTGGTGTGTGTTATTATGTGTATAATGCTGTACAGGCTTGGTGTGTGTTATTGTGTATATAATGCTGTATAGGCTTGGTGTGTGTTATTATGTGTATAATGCTGTACAGGCTTGGTGTGTTATTATATGTATAATGCTGTACAGGCTTGGTGTGTGTTATTATGTGTATAATGCTGTACAGGCTTGGTGTGTGTTATTATGTGTATAATGCTGTACAGGCTTGGTGTGTGTTATTATGTGTATAATGCTGTACAGGCTTGGTGTGTGTTATTATGTGTATAATGCTGTACAGGCTTGGTGTGTTATTATATGTATAATGCTGTACAGGCTTGGTGTGTGTTATTATGTGTATAATGCTGTACAGGCTTGGTGTGTTATTATATGTATAATGCTGTACAGGCTTGGTGTGTGTTATTATGTGTATAATGCTGTACAGGCTTGGTGTGTTATTATGTGTATAATGCTGTACAGGCTTGGTGTGTTATTATGTGTATAATGCTGTACAGGCTTGGTGTGTTATTATATGTATAATGCTGTACAGGCTTGGTGTGTGTTATTATGTGTATAATGCTGTACAGGCTTGGTGTGTGTTATTATATGTATAATGCTGTACAGGCTTGGTGTGTTATTATATGTATAATGCTGTACAGGCTTGGTGTGTGTTATTATGTGTATAATGCTGTACAGGCTTGGTGTGTGTTATTATGTGTATAATGCTGTACAGGCTTGGTGTGTGTTATTATGTGTATAATGCTGTACAGGCTTGGTGTGTGTTATTATGTGTATAATGCTGTACAGGCTTGGTGTGTTATTATATGTATAATGCTGTACAGGCTTGGTGTGTGTTATTATATGTATAATGCTGTACAGGCTTGGTGTGTTATTATATCTATAATGCTGTACAGGCTTGGTGTGTTATTATATCTATAATGCTGTACAGGCTTGGTGTGTGTTATTATGTGTATAATGCTGTACAGGCTTGGTGTGTTATTATATGTATAATGCTGTACAGGCTTGGTGTGTGTTATTATATGTATAATGCTGTACAGGCTTGGTGTGTTATTATATGTATAATGCTGTACAGGCTTGGTGTGTTATTATATGTATAATGCTGTACAGGCTTGGTGTGTGTTATTATGTGTATAATGGTTACAGGCTTGGTGTGTGTTATTATATGTATAATGCTGTACAGGATCATAATAAATCGTCCCTCAAGCAGCTATAATAAATTGCATTATTTAACACTAATTAAATTAACGGAAATTGGCCATCGGACATTTCCCATTCCGGACCCACTGTAATACCGAGAATAACAATTGTAACAATAACTTATTTTTATTTTATTTCATGTTATTTATGTAAAAATGAGCATAGTATTGATAGCATGATATAGCGCTGCTATTTATTAACGTGCGCAGGCAGTAAGAGCTGAGGTGCTGGGAGTCTCTGCGTTACCTTATGTTACCGATAATGATCATGTAATGTGATGCTACAAGGAGTAATGCCATGTATGGGCCGGGGATGCCTGTGTGCCCTGTAGTAATATATAATAGTATCATTATATAGAGACCTGGTTATTATAACTGCAATAATATATATCTCATGTATTTATTATCGGTCCCGCTAACTATGAGTACAAAGTAGCAGCGTGTTGTGTGTGTGTGTATTTACCATGTATATGTAATATGCTACAGGGATGGATACATCAGTGTCTCTAGGTGTTACACTACACGATACTGTGTGCGGGATATTCCTTATTTATAGTATAATTAAGTCAATAAAAAAAAACTCCAGAATGTGACAATTTCCACCAACCCTATATACAAAGCTGCTAACTCTACAGTCATACATACATACATACATACATACATACATACTGTACATACATATGTAGTCATGTGTGACCAATACAGATATATATGTGTGTGTGTGTGTGTGTGTGTGTGTGTGTGTGTGTGTGTGTGTGTATATATATATGTGTGTGTAGATCGATCTATCTATCTATCTATCTATCTATCTATCTATCTATCTATCTATCTATCTATCATCTATCTATCTATCTATCTATCTAATGTGACCATTACAGATACACCTACATGTATACGGTGTGTGAGCATTACACATGGAGGTACATACAGAACATGTATGTAGTATGTGATACACAGAGACACAGCTATAGAGGGGTGTAGTGGAAGGTGCCCAGTGGTTTGGATTGTCGGTAGACTAGAGAGAAGACCTACCTCTGAGTGGAGGTGTCCCCATCTCCCCCACCTGTGACACTGGTAGCAGGGAGCCCCCTGGAGATGTGGCATTGCACGGTGCCAGCTTTGTACATGTAGCGCTGATGCCTGGGACCTGATCGTGCCCCCAGAGCTGGCAGCTCCCACTTACACAGGGCACCTAATGCCTATGCCCCCAGCTGGCACAGCGCATGTATATAAGATGTGTATACACATATCACCCTGACACTTGCTGGCTGTAATAACACAACACATGAGCCCTCTGTGCCAAGCGGGGTGCCAGCCTGCCAGGGCCAGTGTGAGCCAGGAGGAGAGGAATCAGCCTCAGTATCATCCTCACATCATACCCAATCCCCCCCCCCCCCCCCCACCTTGAGTCTCCCCTTCCCCTGACAGCTCCCCAATTGTCAGAGTAATGCACTCAGACTCATTGTGACAAGATGAAATTTGATGTGTTCCCCCCCCCCCCCCCCACCCCCCCCCTTCCCTTGTAGCAGAACACAGACTGTCCCTGCAAGTAGTGAGGAGGGGGAGATAAAGGCAGAGGAGGGGGAAAGAGATATCTGAGAACCCAAATTGGAGCCCTCTTACCATCTCCTGGACGAGAAAAGAAAAAGTCAAATTGATAAGAGAGGAGCGAGGTCCCCCAGCCCCTGCAAATGTGCACACTCATTGGAGCCTTGAGGGGGAGGGGGCACTTGGTGTGTAACAGCCCCCCCACCCTCCACACCCAAATGTTGCCATCTTTTAAGTAGCTCTGAATATTCATTAGGGACAGCTATCTGTGGGTGGGTACATAGCCAAGTTTATTCTATAAAATGCAGGAGGACTCTTCCCATTGAAACTTGTCTTCTTTGCAAAATTGACACAATCTTATATTTTCCTGCATTAGCCAAGTATTTGGGTAAGTGACAATATTATCCTCCTGCATAAACCTAGGTAGAGCTGCTTTCTTTACACTCCTGATCCTTAGCTAACCACTAACGTTCATCTGAAATCCCTGCCTAACACTTCATGTTCCTCACCATACAGTGTACACACTGTACAGATAGAGACCACAGTTCTAAAGCAATACTTTATTTATGCAGCAAGTCTTTATCTGGGTTTAAATTGATTGAATGGTAAACTGTCATTATATTTCTGCACAAAGTCATTCAGTATTAGATAAGATAATTATGAGTTAAGCCTTTGGACTGTGATCAGAGTTTCATTTTTGCTTAATTGGGGAGTAAATTGCACCAGCAATAGTAATAATTTACATTTTATAACAAAACAATTTATGTCTCTGCTTACTGTAGGAAGTATCTGTAGAATATTTATTGCAAAAAAAACCCAATGCATTTGCAAGAATGACAAGCAAGACACATCTTAGTATAAATTGTAGAAGCATAATATCAAGTTTAAAAGCATCAGATTTGCTAGTCACTAGTAAAAAAAATCAGCCTTGAGGGACACAATTAGCAAAATAATTGAATTACTCCTTGTCACTATTGTAGAATTTTAGTTATTTGTGATGTGTAGGGAGGACTCTAACATGAGGATTATATATATATATATATATATATATATATAAATATATATATATACACACACACACACACACACACACACACAAAACAAGTCATCTGCATGTCACTACTTATTCTTACTGACAGAGTTGTTTTAGATCAAGAAGATTCAGCACCAGTCTTGACTGTAAAGTGTTACAATGCAGTTAGCAAAATGATATACTATTTACTATATGCAGGTGACGGACAGATACTCCTTAAATACAATGGACATATATATCAGTGCTGCTGATGGTGACTGTGATGTAGTATCAGACAGTAGGCGTTATATATTTATAGAATGTGTTACATTATTTGGAGTAACAGTCAGTCTTCTTTGAAATTAAGTTTAGAAAAGTTGATGATCCAGGTTTGATTTTTGGAAATTGTACATTATTAATATTTTAATTTGAATTGTAATTTAACTAGTCGTATGACAACATACATTTTTTTTATTGTGAGTTAATTCTACTGAATATTGTAAGTTGTAAGATTTGAAATTTGGTGAAAAAATGATGATGATGATGATGATGATAATATAATAATAATAATAATAATAATATTATTATTATGTGCTACAAAAAAATAATTTTTGTATATTTTATATTTCAGTAAAATAAATCGTCCTTTAAATTTCCCTAGTCATGTCCAGTATTTTATCCGTTCCTGTATCCAGCAATTTCATGTATTAAAAGTGTCAGCCTTTCTCTATGATAAGAGACCCTGACCTTGCCAGTATCCAGGTTACAGACACCTAGGCTACCTAAGAACCGCATCATATTAATAATGTCATCATTTCATCTGCAAACAGCACATTATACAATCTACATAAGGGCTTCTTCAAATAAATTCTTACCGCTTCCTCCTTATCTCTATAATTGATCCCTGAGCACCCCACTACATTTATAAATGTTCCAGAAGTTCTCCATAGAATGGATGGGAATGAGTTACTAAAACTGCACATTACATCTCATTTTGGTGGATCTATATATTCATTTCCGTCTCCTGCTCAAGTCAGGAGCCACTTTGCAAAATAGAATCATTTTAATTTCTATTTTAGCCTGACCTGCTTGAAATGTTGGAATTACGCACAGATGTACCAAACTGTCATCACATTAATGGTTTTGGCAAATCATCCTCAGTATACAGCAATCTTGCTGTATTTACAAATTAATTTCACTCCTAAATATTCGATCCCTGGTCTTAGTATTTTTCTGAAGCCCCATGATAGTATTCTATATAATTTCTCATAGATGTCCGGCTCGGTAGTATAAATGTCAGGTTACATCGGAACCCCCTTTCGTAACATATTTTCTCTGTAAATTTTTATAGCTTGAGTCTCTCATATCTGAAAATCTGATATCCAAAATATTCAGAAATCCACAATTTTTTGGACACGACTGAGATAATAACACCTTTGCATACTGATGGTTCAGTGTACACACACACGCAGAACATTATTAAAATTATTATATAAAATGATCTTCAGGCGGTGTGTGATTAGACGTGGGTCCCGTCAACAAGATGTCTCATTATGGTATGCAAATATTCCAAACTATGGAAATATCCCATATCCAAAATACTTCTGCTCCCAAGCATTTGGGATATGGTAGAGGCAACCTGCACAAGGAATTATCTATGATTTAATTGCATGTATTGTACCCTTTATCAACACCGTAAGGTATGATTTTAGAGGGCAGAAGAATCCCTTGAAATGTACTGTCCACATAACTGATATAATATGTAATATGTAGTAAGAAAACATATACATGCGCAGAGACATTTTCCATACAGCAGGAATTTTGCTTGAAATATTTTACAGCAGTTTGCAAGTGATGAAGATCTGTAGGCATGGCTGCACAGTGAAAAAGGCAATCCATGCAACATATTTGAGTCGCGGTAATAACATAAATACAGGTTGAGTATCCCATATCCAAATATCCGAAATACGGAATATTCCGAAATACGGACTTTTTTGAGCGAGAGTGAGATAGTGAAACTTGTGTTTTTTGATGGCTCAATGTACACAAACTTTGTTTAATACACACAGTTATTAAAAATATTGTATTAAATGACCTTCAGACTGTGTATATAAGGTGTATATGAAACATAAATGAATTGTGTGAATGTAGACACACTTTGTTTAATGCACAAAGTTTAAAAAAAATATTGGCTAAAATTACCTTCAGGCTGTGTGTATAAGGTGTATATGTAACATAAATGCATTCTGTGCTTAGATTTAGGTCCCATCGCCATGATATCTCATTATGGTATGCAAGTATTCCAAAATACGGAAAAATCCCATATCCAAAATACCTCTGGTCCCAAGCATTTTGGATAAGGGATACTCAACCTGTAGTTCCATAATTTGGCAAAGTCTCAGGTGTCTGCCAATCTGGTTAGCACCAGAGACACTCAGCAAGAGCCTGATTAATTTATTATTTAGTTATTAACATTTACTTACCTAATCCAGCATATTCCGTTGCACCTTACAATTGGGGACAAAACAGCAATAAAACGAGACTGGGCAATGATAGACAGACAGACAGACAGACAGACAGACAGACAGGTAAGAGGGTCCTACTGGCAAGTTTACAATTTATGGGGTTGATTTATCAAAGCTTGGAAATAAAGCGGAGAGAGGTAAAATACCAACCAGTCCGTTTTTAACTGTCATTTTACAGGCTGTGTTTGAAAAAGGAGCAGTTTTATTATATGGTTATATCACAGACAGTATATACAGGCAGTTATATACTATATACAGAGTTATATTATTTGCAAGGAAGGACGTTAGCACAGGTTGGGGGCAGCGCCCTCGTATTGTAGAGGCAGGCTGCGGTGCTGGCTGTGGATCGCAGTAAAACGTGAGCACGCAGCATCTCCAGAAACAGGCTATTTTGAAGTGGCTTGGCTCTGGGAATTAATGCACAGCATAAGGGAAATCTTGGCTAGGAAACAGAGGGAGACGGTGACCAAACAGATGTTTGTTTGAGAAAGTTTGCTTGGACTTGTGTGTGTGCGGTTTAACCCCTGATTGTGACATGAAAACTGGAATCTCCAGGAGTATGTCTACGTCTGTGTACTTACACTCTCCAGCTATCACAATCACCGCACTCTTTTTTATGCTAATAAATAATGGTGGAAAATACTGCGGTGCAGCCAACCTAATCCGATCCAGGTCATACTGCACAGAGGGTTGTACCTTCATGATCATCTGTGAGACAGTACAGGTACATAACCTGCTATTTGTAGTGTATACCTATCACTAAAACTGTAACCCTACGACATGTAATCATGTGGTATCTGTTTCACCTTCTCCATGATATATAACGTAGGTAGAGGTGTGCTGCCTGCATCACAGTCACACTGCCATGTGCCAATTGCTAATGCCAGCCAATCAGCTCCTGGCTGCCATGTTACAGGCTGTGTTTGAAAAATGACAGGAGCTGATTGGTTGATAGTTTATTTCTCTCCACTTAGCTTGGTGTAATGTGGGTGCTATGGATACCGCGTTCTCCCAGACATAGAAACATAAGGTTCTATTTACTAAGCCTTGAATGGAGATAAAGTGGATGGAGATAAAGTACCAGCCAATCAGCTCCTAACTGTCATTTTTCAAACCCAGTATCCTGACCCCTTAGTGTCCTGTAGCAGCCATGAGCCACATAAGGGCATTTCCGCAGCTAAAGCACTGTAATGAGACAGGGAACCACCATTTACAATCGATCACAAGATCTTTACGGAAAGAGCAGTGAACTATTGGTTCACAGTCTCCAAACGAGAATCGTAGAATAAAAACACGTTAGTGATAATCGTGGGTCACCCCCTGGGCTAAACCTTTAACCAGTAAAGTGCACAGACCAGGGAGATCAACTGGGCTTGTCAGTCGCCAGCATTCAGTGTCTCTGTGAATATTAATAAAAACATGAGACAGAGTGTGCGCTGGAATCACGGATTCTGTCAGGTTTGTAGAAATAGAGAATTCTGGGGGAGATTTATCAAAACTCGGAGAGAGATAAAGCGGAGAAAGATAAAGTACCAACCAATCGGCTCCTGTCAGTTTTCAAACACAGCCTGTAAAATGGCAGCTGGTAGCTGACTGGCTGGTACTTTATCTGCGTCCACTTTATCTCTCTCCAAGGTTTGATACATATCCCCCAATGTTTGGTTGAGGAACGGAATATATTTCCTCCCGGATGTGTATTTGTGACCTGCTACAAACTGCTGCTGTTCCATCTCATAAATCAAGATGTTCAGGCCAATCGCCATGCAGGACCCAAACGCCAAGGAAGGATATATGTAATAATCATATGCAAAGCAACACAAATAAGGCAGAGCAATCCATATAGCAACTGATACATAAAATGCTAAATCCACTGGTTTCCAAACTTGGTCCGTGTCACCCAGGGCTGCCTCGGGGCACTTGCAGGGGTGACTTAGGTTGGGGGTCCAGGACCAATTAAATGTATTTATTGTCAATGTAATAGGCAACACCAGTGCTTGTGGCTGCCAATCATATAATATGCTGGCAAACGGAAGGAAAGCCTTTTCCTCACCTCATAACTGAGCCCAAGGATGACATATAAACACAATGTACTTAATTGAATGGGGTTTTTTTATTTCACAATAAGAAACGTTTGGCCTAGGGGTGTGTTAAGAAAAATCTGATACTCTAGGGCACTGTGATTCAAAAAAGTTTGGGAACCACTGACATCTATATATACTGTAAGTGATCCCTAAAATGCATTTTCCATATTGCAAGTGATACATAAAAAACATAATCCATATAACAAGTGATACATAAAAAGCATAATCCATAGAATAAGTGATACAGTACATAACAAACATAATCCATATAACATGTGAAACATTAAATGCAAAATCCATAGAACAAGTGATACATAACAAACATAATCCGTATAACAAGCAATACATAAAAAGCATAATCCATATAACAAGTGACACATAACAAGAATAATCCATAGAACAAGTGATACAGTACATAACAAGCATAATCCATATAACAAGTGATACATACTGTAACATGTATAATCCATTGAACAAGTGATACATAACAACCATAATCCATATAACAAGTGATACATAACACGCATAATCCATTGAACAAGTGATACATAACAACCATAATCCATATAACAAATTATACATAAAAAGCACAATCTATTGAACAAGTGATACATAAGAAGCATAATCCATAGAACAAGTGATACATAAAAAGCATAATCCATAGAACAAGTGATACATTAAAAGCATAATCCATATAACATGTAAGAATAATCCATAGAAAATGTGATACATAGAAGAATAATCCCTAGAACATGTGATACATAGAAGAATAATCCATAGAACATGTGAACCATTAAAACTAGAGATTAAAACAAAGATAAATAAAAACATAGGCCCTCATTCCGAGTTGTTTGCTCGTTCTTTTTCATCGCATCGCAGTGAAAATCCGCTTAGTACGCATGCGCAAAGTTCGCACTGCGACTGCGCCAAGTAACTTTACTATGAAGAAAGTATTTTTACTCACGGCTTTTTCTTCGCTCCGGCGATCGTAATGTGATTGACAGGAAATGGGTGTTACTGGGCGGAAACACGGCGTTTCAGGGGCGTGTGGCAGAAAACGCTACCGTTTCCGGAAAAAACGCAGGAGTGGCCGGAGAAACGGTGGGAGTGCCTGGGCGAACGCTGGGTGTGTTTGTGACGTCAACCAGGAACGACAAGCACTGAACTGATCGCACAGGCAGAGTAAGTCTGGAGCTACTCTGAAACTGCTAAGTAGTTAGTAATCGCAATATTGCGAATACATCGGTCGCAATTTTAAGAAGCTAAGATTCACTCCCAGTAGGCGGCGGCTTAGCGTGTGTAACTCTGCTAAATTCGCCTTGCGACCGATCAACTCGGAATGAGGGCCATAAGACGTCCATACAATGTAAATACTTACTGCAAGTCAAGAACTGTCACTGTCTGCCAGTGCTGTCTGGACTACATAAGAAAATGCACCTGCTTCCAGCCAAAGCTCAGGCCCTTTTATGAGCTATCTGATGATAATGATACATACATTGCCTCCTGGTCTTATTACATAAGAGAGAACCTCACACACATATACAGTATGTTCCTTGTAGGAAACAATTTAGTCCTTGTGGAACTACTGTCAGCTGAGTAGGAGTTGAACTCTTGCAGTCTTTGGGTCACAGAAGTGCATGGAAGTTATCTGAAGCCCCTATTTCCTGATATTGTCTGGGATGCCCTGGGAGCAGGGACCCTGTCACTCAGCAGGCGCAGTATAGATTTATTACACAGTACATGCAGTTATTGCAGGGAGCCCATTGCAGAGGTTCCGGACTGGCAGTCACTAACTGGCCTGATGTCTGTGTGCAAGGAGAAGATTGTCTTTCCTATGGTGCCTGAATATAATCAGCCTGTAAACTTTCATCGTTCAGAACTTCATAGAATAATGCTCCATAATAATAATATGCCTCTTTCCCGGCCCCCCCATTCCACAGACTACGTGACAGACAGTCACACATTGTTTTATTATAAAAGATAATCTGTACTAAAAAAATATACAAACAAACATAGCCTCAGGACTAGAACTAATATCATCCATTTCCTGGATACGTGGAGATTTCCAGCAGAACCCCTCTCCTGCACATAATTTCATACAGCGGCAACTTTTCTACTCAATCACTGCAGTGTTTATTTTGTAGCAGTGACTCTAGGGCGAAAACCTAGGGTGTGATTCAATAAGGATCACAATCACGATCCTTTGTGCAGTTTCCCGATGGTGGGGTAAGTGCACATGCATGGAACCCAATCTGTGCATGTGCAAAACAGGTCCTGTGATCGCATCTCAGGTATAGGAATGCCTCGGCCTGATTGACAGCAAAGGCATTCAGAGGGAGGGACGGAGGCGGGGGATGGCCAACGTTGACGGAAATGGGGGGCGTGTTGCCCCCATTTTTCAGGAGTGGCGAGGCCAAGGACTTTGTCGTGGATGCCGTTTCTTTGGAACCGCAGGGCCATCTGCGACGGCCAGCCTGAGTAATCTCAAACTTACGCAGCCTGCCGTCGCAGATGAACATCGCGAACATTGGTTGCGGTGTGCATCACTGATGCGATGCGATCGCAAATGCAGGAAGGAGTTGGTATGCAAGCAGCTTTGTAATTGCAATCCTTACTGAATTAGACCCCTAGATAGAACTTGCAAAAAAATATAAAATGTCCAGAAGACCACGCCATCGCGTTTTATAGGTGTATTTGTTGTAAAGCGAGCCGCGTCATTTTCACATCAGAAATTCCACTAGTGTTTTCCGCTATTTCAGGGGGTAAAATCTTTTTTTTTTTTTAACATGTAAAACTGCAGAGCCTTCTTCCTGATCTGTTATTACCCAGTCCTGTTTTATAACTGTTTTATTCCCATTTGTAAAGAGCAACGGAATATACTGGCACTAGATAAATAAATATTGATAATAATAATAGCACTCCGTTTGCATCATACAAATGCCCCATAATAGGAAATTACAGTTAATTAGACTGGTCAGGCCAGAAATGAGCTGCTTGCAGCCAAGTGGCAATGATCTAGCTGCCTGACTAATATCCGATAGCCAATTATTGTGTCCTTGTTACAACCACTGCCTCACTACAGAAGAGAAGAGCGATAGAGAGATTGTTAAAATACAATTTTCAGGCTAAATTCCCTAGGAACAAATACCAGTCTTCTGCTAAGGACGCCACCTACAGACGGGTGTAACGTAGGCCTCACAGTGGACTACGGGTTGACCCAGTCATTGGGAACCCCGACTACATCCGTGGGAAGCAATAGGGAGATTTCAAAGCGATACTTCGTAAAGGGACTACTCCCCTTTGTGTCAATGCCCTACCTAATGAATGTATGAAATATGTTTCTGTAAACATGGAAAATTGCAATATTCCAGGAATAGTTCCAGGATCATTATATTGTAATGCTGAATGTGTATCAGTTACTGGAATTTTACAATGCACAGCAGCACCCTTTTCCACAATGTGGGCACTGAGCTGTCCGCCCCGGCCTGATCAGAGCTGTCACTCACTATTCTTTCCCCTGGACGCTCACTGCCATGAAGAAGCGAGACGATTGTGGCTTCTAGCCAATTGTCCCTCTTAATTCCCAGCCAGATTAGCACGGGTATTTTACCGAGCGACGAGAGGTCGTGTAAGCTGGCTCTTTTCTGACTTTACATTAAAAAAGATGGTGTAATGGAGCAATGCTTCCAAGATTACCGCCCGGTGGCCTGTACAGATATGTTTGTTTTACGGTTAGTTCCCAAACATGAGAGTTCACTGGGAATTTCCAGGACACTCACAAATCCAGAGGAGCAGGCGGGCAGGAGCAGAGGCACAATGATGCGGTTTGACCTCAACCATGTCTCTGCAAACCACCCCTGTAGCTCAGTGGCATGCATCGTGGCATTAGAATGCGCAGCTGTGGTGGCGTAATATGCCGTACCATTCCTGATATCTCACGGAGCACAGAAAGGGAAGGTGGTAATTATGAACTTGGCGCCTCAGTGACTTCACTGGTTATGCGCAAGTTTGGAGACCATATGGGTACCTCATAAAATAACCGTCCAAATAGGTGTAGATGACCAGACCACTTTTAAATCATATTTCCCAATATTGGCACAATAAAATTTTTTTTGCCAATGCCCCAATATGCCCAAACATTTCACCAATCCATACAAATATGGTGGTCATTCCGAGTTGCTCGCTCACTAGCAGTTTTTAGCAGCTATGCAAACGCTGTGCCGCCTCCCACTGTGAGTGTATTTTAGCTTAGCAGAAGTGCAAACGAAAGGATCGCAGAGCGGCTGCAAAGTTTTTTTGTGCAGTTTTAGAGTAGCTCAATACCTACTCAGCGCTTGCTATGACTTCAGATTGTTCAGTTCCTGTTTTGACGTCACAAACACGCCCTGCGTATGGCCAGCCACGCCTGCATTTTTTTACTGGCACGCCTGCGTTTTTTCAAACACTCCCTGAAAACGGTCAGTTTACACCCAGAAACACCCTCTTCATGTCAATCACTGTGCGGCCAGCAGTGCGACTGAAAAGCTTCGCTAGACCCTGTGTGAAACTAGATCGTTCGTTGTAATAGTACGTCGCGCGTGCGCATTGCGCCGCATACGCATGCGTAGAAGTGAATTTTTTTGGGCTCATCGCTGCACAGCGGACGAATGCAGCTAGCGATCAACTCTGCAGGGGCATTCCGTAAGCCATTGCGTCCAGTCTCTATGCAGCACAGGAAACCAGAACGACTAACGAAATTAGGAACATTAGAGGGGTATTGCAGCTGTTTTTTATACACGGCTTCATCTAGGTTTAAACTCAGTTATGGGACTATTTATTAATAAATGCATCAATATGAACAAAAAAATCATACTTATTGCTGCTTTTGCAGCGATTTGGGTGTGAGTTTTGGAATCATTTATCACGGCCCTTTGTCGGGTTAGCTGCTCCGATTTGCAGATGTTCCGACAAATATTAAAAGCTTGACTTTAGCTACTAATGACAGCGGCGAGAGTTTAAACTGCCTAGGTGTTATGTCACAGATACGCACAGTGGGCCGAATTCAGATCCCGATGGATCTGCTGCACGATACGCCAAGTACCGCTGGCCAGTACTTTGTGAATGCACAGGACCCATAATATGGCTGCAGGCATCAGGCCTAATTCAGACTTGATCGCTGTGCTGCAAATTTGCGATCAGATAGTCGTCGCCCATAGAGAGTGAAAACCCGCCCCGTGCAAGTATGTGAATGCATGTGTACGCCGTGCGAAAATTCCACCAGACAGCGGGCAGCAGTCTGTGCATAGCCCAGGACTTACTCTTACAGCACGATACAGACAGGCTGATCGGGGCCATCAAAATTCCTGGGGAACCCTATGGCCTTAGTTCATTTAGACACCCAGGGCTTGATTCAGGGATGGTTGGTAATGCAGCCGGGAACACTGCCACTCTCTCAATAGTGGTTGTGGAAATATGCAAATGCTAATCTCAGCCTTAATGCTCCGCCGTGTGATGGAAGGAATATATGAGCGCCCTCTTTCATGATGCAACATTGGTCATACCATCAACATTTGCAGGAGCCTAGGGTCTACTATAGCTGCTATCCTCAAATCCTACTACACATGGCATCTGAAGCCGTGGATTTGTGATTGGGACTACTGCAAAACATTTTCAGGAACATGGCTGGTTCTGGCAGAATGGTTGAGGGAATGACAGGAGACGTGGCTGGTCCTGGCAGAATGGTTGAGGGAATGTGTGGGTGAATAACAGGGGATGTGGCTGTTCCTGGCAGAATGGTTGAGGGAATGTGTGGGTGAATAACAGGGGATGTGGCTGTTCCTGGCAGAATGTTTGAGGGAATGTGTTGGTGAATGACAGGAAACGTGGCTGGTCCTGGCAGAATGGTTGAGGGAATGTGTGGGTGAATGACAGGAGATGTGGCTGTTACTGGTAGAATGGTTGAGGGAATGTGTGGGTGAATAACAGGAGACGTGGCTGTTCCTGGTAGAATGGTTGAGGGAATGTGTGGGTGAATGACAGGGGATGTGGCTGTTCCTGGTGGAATGGTTGAGGGAATGTGTAGGTGATTGACAGGAGACGTGGCTTTTCCTGGCAGAATGGTTGAGGGAACGTGTGGGTGAATGTCAGGAGACGTGTCTGTTCCTGGCAGAATGGTTGAGGGAATGTGTGTGTGAATGACAGGAGATATGGCTGGTCCTGGCAGAATGGTTGAGGGAATGTGTGGGTGAATAACAGGGGATGTGGCAGATCCTGGCAGAATGGTTGAGGGAATGTGTGGGTGAATGACAGGAGATATGGCTGGTCCTGGTAGAATGGTTGAGGGAATGTGTGGGTGAATGACAGGAGATGTGGCTGGTCCTGGTAGAATGGCTGAGGGAATGTGTGGGTGAATGACAGGTGTTGTGGCTGGTCCTGGCAGAATGGTTGAAGGAATATGTGGGTGAATGACAGGGGATGTGGATGTTCCTGGCAGAATGGTTGAGGGAATGTGTAGGTGAATAACAGGGGATGTGGCTGTTCCTGGCAGAATGGTTGAGGGAATGTGTGGGTGAATGACAGGAGACATGGCTGGTCCTGGCAGAATGCTTGAGGGAATGTGTGGGTGTATGACAGGAGATGTGGCTGTTCCTGGTTAAGGGAATGTGTGTGTGAGTGACAGGAGATGTGGCTGTTCCTGGCAGAATGGTTGAGGGAATGTGGGGGTGAATGAAAGGGGACGTGGCTGTTCCTGGCAGAATGGTTGAGGGAATGTGCGGGTGAATGACAGGAGATATGGCTGCTCCTGGCAGAATGGTTGAGGGAATGTGTGGGTGAATAACAGGTGATGTGGCTGTTCCTGGCAGAATGGTTGAGGGAATGTGTGGGCGAATGATAGGACACATGGCTGGTTCTGGCAGAATGGTTGAGGGGATGTGTGGGTGAATGACAGGAGACGTGGCTGGTTCTGGTAGAATGGTTGAGGGAATGTGTGGGTGAATGACAGGGGACGTGGCTGTTCCTGGCAGAATGGTTGAGGGAATGTGTGGGTGTATGACAGGAGACATGGCTGGTCCTGGCAGAATGGTTGAGGGAATGTGTGGGTGTATGACAGGACTCAGGAGATGTGGCTGTTACTGGTAGAATGGTTGAGGGAATGTGTGGGTGAATAACAGGAGACGTGGCTGTTCCTGGTAGAATGGTTGAGGGAATGTGGGGGTGAATGAAAGGGGACGTGGCTGTACCTGGCAGAATGGTTAAGGGAATGTGTGGGTGAATGACAGGATATATGGCTGGTCCTGGTAGAATGGTTGAGGGAATGTGTGGGAGAATGACAGGAGATGTGGCTGGTCCTGGTAGAATGGCTCAGGGAATGTGTGGGTGAATGACAGGAAACGTGGCTGGTCCTGGCAGAATGGTTGAGGGAATATGTGGGTGAATGACAGGGGATGTGGATGTTCCTGGCAGAATGGTTGAGGGAATGTGTAGGTGAATAACAGGGGATGTGGCTGTTCCTGGCAGAATGGTTGAGGGAATGTGTGGGTGAATGACAGGAGACATGGCTGGTCCTGGCAGAATGGTTGAGGGAATGTGTGGGTGTATGACAGTAGATGTGGCTGGTCCTGGCAGAATGCTTGAGGGAATGTGTGGGTGTATGACAGGAGATGTGGCTGTTCCTGGTTGAGGGAATGTGTGTGTGAGTGACAGGAGATGTGGCTGTTCCATGAAGAATGGTTGAGGGAATGTGGGGGTGAATGAAAGGGGACGTGGCTGTTCCTGGCAGAATGGTTGAGGGAATGTGCGGGTGAATGACAGGAGATATGGCTGCTCCAGGCAGAATGGTTGAGGGAATGTGTGGGTGAATAACAGGTGATGTGGCTGTTCCTGGCAGAATGGTTGAGGGAATGTGTGGGCGAATGATAGGACACATGGCTGGTTCTGGCAGAATGGTTGAGGGAATGTGTGGGTGAATGACAGGAGACGTGGCTGGTTTTGGTAGAATGGTTGAGGGAATGTGTGGGTGAATGACAGGGGACGTGGCTGTTCCCGGCAGAATGGTTGAGGGAATGTGTGGGTGTATGACAGGAGACATGGCTGGTCCTGGCAGAATGGTTGAGGGAATGTGTGGGTGTATGACAGGATTCAGGAGATGTGGCTGTTACTGGTAGAATAGTTGAGGGAATGTGTGGGTGAATAACAGGAGAATGGTTGAGGGAATGTGGGGGTGAATGACAGGAGACATGGCTGGTCTTGGTAGAATGGTTGAGGGAATGTGTGGATGAATGATCGGGGTTGTGGCTGTTCCTGGCAGAATGGTTGGGCGAATGTGTGGGTGAATGACAGGGGATGCAGCTGGCCCTGGCAGAATGGTTGAGGGAATGTGTGGGTGAATGACAGGAGACATGGGTGGTTCTGGTAGAATGGTTGAGGGAATGTGTGGGTGAATGACAGGAGACGTGGCTGGTCCTGGTAGAATGGTTGAGGGAATGTGTGGGTGAGTGACAGGAGATGTAGCTGTTCCTGGCAGAATGGTTGAGGGAATGTGTGGGTGAATGAAAAGGAACGTGGCTGTTCCTGGCAGAATGGTTGAGGGAATGTGTAGGTGTATGACCGGAGATATGGCTGGTCCTGGCAGAATGGTTGAGGGAATGTGTGGGTGAATAACAGGGGATGTGGCTGTTCCTGGCAGAATGGGTTTAGGGAATGTGTGGGGGAATGACAGGAGACATGGCAGTTCCTGGCAGAGTGGTTGAGGGAATGTGTGGGTGAATGACAAGAGACGTGGCTAGTCCTGGTAGAATGGTTGAGGGAATCTGCGGGTAAGTGACAGGAGACGTGTCTGTGGTAGAATGGTTGAAGGAATGTGTGGGTGAATGACAGGAGACGTGGCTGTTCCTGACAGAATGGTCGAGGGAATGTGTGGTTAAATGTCAGGAGACGTGGCTGGTCCTGGTAGAATGGTCGAGGGAATGTGTGGGTGAACATCAGGAGATGTGGCTGGTCCTGGTAGAATAATGTGTGTGTAAATGACAGGAGACGTGGCTGGTCCTGGTAGAGTGGTTGAGGGACTGTGTGGGTGAATGTCAGGAGACATGGCAGGTCCTGTCAGAATGGTTGAGGGAATGTGTGGGTGAATGACAAGAAAAGTGGCTGTTCCTGGTAGAATGGTTGAGGGATTGTGTGGGTGAATGACAGGCAACGCGGCTGTTCCTGTCAGAATGGATGAGGGAATGTGTGGGTGAATGTCAGGAGACGTGGCTGATCCTGGTAGAATGTTTGAGGGAATGTGTTTGGTCCTGGGAGAATGGTTGAGGGAATGTAAGGGTGAATGAGAGGTAGTGTGGCTGGTACTGGGAGAATAGGGAGGGAAATTGTGGGTTAATGACAGGGGATGTGGCTGGTATAGGAAGAATGATATGGAAATGTATGGGTGAATGCCAGGAGATGTGGTTGTACTAGGAGAATGAGGAGAGGATCTGTCGGTTAATGACAGGAGACGTGGCTGGTACTGGGAAAATGGTTGAGGGACTGTGTCGGTGAATGACAGGAGACATAGCTGGTACTGGGAGAATGAAGCGGCGATGTGTGGGTGAATGACAGGAGACGTGGCTGGTCCTGGTAAAATGGTTGAGGGACTGTGTGGGTGAATGACAGGAGACGTGGCTGGTACTGGGAGAATGAGGAGGGAATGTGTGGGTGAATGATGGGGAGTATAGCCGGTCCTTGCATAATTGTTTAGGGAATGTGTGGGTGAATGACAGGAGACATGGCTTGTACTGGGAGAATGAAGAGGCAATGTGTGGGTGAATGACAGGAGACGTGGCTGGTACTGAGAGAATGAGTAGGGAATGTGTGGGTGAATGACAGGAGACATGGCTGGTACTGGGAGAATGAGAAAGCAATGCAAGGGTTAATGACAGGGAGTGTGGCAGGTACTTGCAGAATGAGGTATAAATGTGTGGGTGAATGACAGGGGACATGGCTGGTCCTGGCAGAATGGTTGAAGGAATGTGTGGGTGAATGAAAGGGGAAGTAGCTGGTATAGGCAGAATGATATGGAAATGTATGGGTGAATGACAGAGGATGTGGCTGTTCCTTGCAGCATTGTTAAGGGAATGTGGAGTTGAATGACAGGGGACATGGCTGGTCCTGGCAGAATGGTTGAGGGAATGTGTGGGTGTATGACAGGACTCAGGAGATGTGGCTGTTACTGGTAGAATGGTTGAGGGAATGTGTGGGTGAATAACAGGAGAATGGTTGAGGGAATGTGGGGGTGAATGAAAGGGGACGTGGCTGTACCTGGCAGAATGGTTAAGGGAATGTGTGGGTGAATGATAGGAGATATGGATTGTCCCGGTAAAATGGTTGAGGGAATGTGTGGGTGAATAATAGGGGATGTGGCTGTTCGTGGCCGAATGGTTGAGGGAACATGTGGGTGAATGACAGGAGACATGGCTGGTCTTGGTAGAATGGTTGAGGGAATGTGTGGATGAATGATCGGGGTTGTGGCTGTTCCTGGCAGAATGGTTGGGCGAATGTGTGGGTGAATGACAGGGGATGCAGCTGGTCCTGGCAGAATGGTTGAGGGAATGTGTGGGTGAATGACAGGAGACATGGGTGGTTCTGGTAGAATGGTTGAGGGAATGTGTGGGTGAGTGACAGGAGATGTAGCTGTTCCTGGCAGAATGGTTGAGGAAATGTGTGGGTGAATGAAGAGGAACGTGGCTGTTCCTGGCAGAATGGTTGAGGGAATGTGTAGGTGAATGACCGGAGATATGGCTGGTCCTGGCAGAATGGTTGAGGGAATGTGTGGGTGAATAACAGGGGATGTGGCTGTTCCTGGCAGAATGGGTTTAGGGAATGTGTGGGCGAATGACAGGAGACATGGCAGTTCCTGGCAGAGTGGTTGAGGGAATGTGTGGGTGAATGACAAGAGACGTGGCTGGTCCTGGTAGAATGGTTGAGGGAATGTGCGGGTAAGTGACAGGAGACGTGTCTGTGGTAGAATGGTTGAAGGAATGTGTGGGTGAATGACAGGAGACGTGGCTGTTCCTGACAGAATGGTCGAGGGAATATGTGGTTAAATGTCAGGAGACGTGGCTGGTCCTGGTAGAATGGTCGAGGGAATGTGTAGGTGAACGTCAGGAGATGTGGCTGGTCCTGGTAGAATGGTTGAAGGAATGTGTGTGTAAATGACAGGAGACGTGGCTGGTCTTGGTAGAGTGGTTGAGGGACTGTGTGGGTGAATGTCAGGAGACATGGCAGGTCCTGTCAGAATGGTTGAGGGAATGTGTGGGTGAATGACAAGAAAAGTGGCTGTTCCTGGTAGAATGGTTGAGGGATTGTGTGGGTGAATGACAGGCAACGCGGCTGTTCCTGTCAGAATGGATGAGGGAATGTGTGGGTGAATGTCAGGAGACGTGGCTGATCCTGGTAGAATGTTTGAGGGAATGTGGTTGGTCCTGGGAGAATGGTTGAGGGAATGTAAGGGTGAATGAGAGGTAGTGTGGCTGGTACTGGGAGAATAGGGAGGGAAATTGTGGGTTAATGACAGGGGATGTGGCTGGTATAGGAAGAATGATATGGAAATGTATGGGTGAACGACAGGAGATGTGGTTGTATTAGGAGAATGAGGAGAGGATCTGTGGGTTAATGACAGGAGACGTGGCTGGTACTGGGAAAATGGTTGAGGGACTGTGTCGGTGAATGACAGGAGACATAGCTGGTACTGGGAGAATGAAGCGGCGATGTGTGGGTGAATGACAGGAGACGTGGCTGGTCCTGGTAAAATGGTTGAGGGACTGTGTGGGTGAATGACAGGAGACGTGGCTGGTACTGGGAGAATGAGGAGGGAATGTGTGGGTGAATGATGGGGAGTATAGCCGGTCCTTGCATAATTGTTTAGGGAATGTGTGGGTGAATGACAGGAGACGTGGCTGGTACTGAGAGAATGAGTAGGGAATGTGTGGGTGAATGACAGGAGACATGGATGGTACTGGGAGAATGAGAAAGCAATGCAAGGGTTAATGACAGGGAGTGTGGCAGGTACTTGCAGAATGAGGTATAAATGTGTGGGTGAATGACAGGGGACATGGCTGGTCCTGGCAGAATGGTTGAAGGAATGTGTGGGTGAATGAAAGGGGAAGTAGCTGGTATAGGCAGAATGATATGGAAATGTATGGGTGAATGACAGAGGATGTGGCTGTTCCTTGCAGCATTGTTAAGGGAATGTGGAGTTGAATGACAGGGGACATGGCTGGTACTGGGAGAATGAAGAGGGAACATGTGGGTGAATGACAGGGTATGTGGCTGGTGCTGGTAGAATGAGGTGTGAATGTGCGAGTGAATGACAGGGGGTGTGGTTGGTTCTGGGTGAATGAGGTGGAAATGTGTGGGTGAATGACAGGGGACATGGCTGGTCCTGGGAGAATGAGGACAGAATGTGTGGGTGAATGACAGGGGGTGTCGCTGGTACTGGAAGAAGGAGATGGGAATGTGTGGGTGAATGACAGGGGACGTGGCTGGTACTGGGAGAATAAGGTGTGGAAATGTGGGTGAATGACAGGAGGGGAGGCTGGTATTAGGAGAAGAGGAGGTAATGTGTGGGTGAATGACAGGGGAAGTGGCTAGTCCTGGCAGAATTGTTGAGGGAATGTGTGGGTGAATGACAGGGGACATGGCTGGTACTGGGAGAATGAATATGGGAATGTGTGGGTGAATGACAGGGAACTTGGCTGGTACTGTGAGAATGAGATGTGAATCTGTGGATGAATGACATTGGGTGTGGCTGATCCTGGGTGAATGAGGTGGCAATATGTGAGTGAATGCCAGGGGGTGTGGCTGGTACTGGTGGAATGGTTGATAGAATGTGAGGGTGAATGACAGGAGACATGGCTGGTTCTGGTAGAATGGTTGAGGAAATGTGTGGGTGAATGTCAGGAGACGTGGCTGCTCCTGGCAGAATGGTTGAGGGAATGTCTGGGTGAATGACAGGATATGTGGCTGGTCCTGGTAAAATGGTTAAGGGACTGTGTGGGTGAATGACAGGAGACGTGGCTGGTACTGGGAGAATGAAGAGGGAATGTGTGGGTGAATGACAGGGAGTGTAGACGGTCCTTAAATAATTGTTGAGAGAATGTGTGGGTGAATGACAGGAGACATGGCTGGTACTGGGAGAATGAAGAGACAATGTGTGGGTGAATGACAGGAGATGTGGCTGGTACTGGGAGAATGAGGAGGGAATGTGTAGGTGAATGCCAGGAGACATGGCTGGTACTGGGAGAATGAGAAAGGAATGCAAGTGTTAATGACAGGGAGTGTGGCAGGTACTTGCAGAATGAGGTATAAATGTGTGGGTGAATGATAGGGGACATGTCTGGTCCTGGCAGAATGGTTGAAGGAATGTGTGGGTGAATGAAAGGGGAAGTAGCTCCTGGAGCTCAGCTAGACAGCCATTTAGGGTTCCTATTGGGTTATCTGTGCCCGGAGCAAAGGACAAGTACAGTTGTGTATCATCTGCATAGCAGTGGTAGACCAGGCCATGGCGCCTGATTATTTCACCCAACGGGAGCATGTATACTGCAAAAAGCATAGGAGATAGTATAGAACCTTGTGGGACACCACATGGCAATGGCACTGATGGTGATGAATATACTCCAGACGATACTCTCTGTGACCTGCCTGTGAGAAATGATTTGAACCAGCTTAGGACTGTGCCATCCAGACCACAGAAATGTATCAGTCGCTCAATCAGAAGCCCATGGTCCACGGTATCAAATGCTGCAGAGAGATCCAGAAGGATTAATATTGAACAGTCACCTCTGTCTCTTGCCATCAGAAGATCATTTAACACACACACCAGGGCTGTTTCAGTGCTATGTCTTCTCCTGAATCCTGATTGGAATGGATCATAAATATCATGGGCTGTCAGGCGGGTTTCCAGTTGATTTGCAACCACTTTCTCAATAACCTTTCCTAGGAAAGGAAGGTTTGATACCGGTCTGTAGTTGGTCATGCAGTCGGGATCTAAATTAGTTTTTTTAAGAAGTGGTCTAACAATTGCTTCCTTTAGGGGTCCAGGAAAAATGCCTGTCTGCAAAGAGCATTGAACAATTTTTGCAAAGACAGGACCAATTATATCCATACAACCTATTAGAAGCTTGGTTGAGGCCGGGTCCAGATCACAGGTGGTGGGACGCAAAATCCGAGCAATGTCAGCAGTGTCCTTTACATCCACTGGGTCAAAGCTTGTCCATGAAGGCAGGTGACTTATACTGGCAGGCTTTGTAGTTTGGCACTCCTTTGATGGCACTGTGGAGATTCCAGCCCGGATGGTGGATATTTTATCTGCAAAGAAGTTTGCAAACTCGTTGCATCTTGCCTGGGAGAGGGTTTCATCAGTCTGCAGGCATGCTGGCTTCATGTGTGGGTGAATGGCAGGGGACGTGGCTGGTACTGGGAGAATGAATATGGAATGTGTGGGTAAGTGACAGGGGATGTGACTGATACTCGGAGAATGAGATGGGAATGTGTGGGTGAATGACAGGGAACTTGGCTGGTACTGTGAGAATGAGATGTGAATCTGTGAATTAATGACATTGGGTGTGGCTGGTTCTGGGTGAATGATGTGGAAATATGTGAGTGAATGACAGGGGGTGTGGCTTGTACTGGTACTATGAGGTGTTAATGTGCGGGTGAATGACAAGGGAAGTGGCAGGTACTAGGAGAATTAGGAGGTAAAGTCTGGGTGAAAGACATGGGACATGGCTAGTACTGGGAGAATGAGGAGGAAATGTGCGGGTGAATGACGGGAAGTGGCTAGTACCGAGAGAATGAAGAGGGAATATGCGGATGAATGACACGGGAAGTGGCTGGTACTAGGAGAATGAAGAGGGAATATGCAGATGAATGACACGGGAAGTGGTTGGTACTAGGAGAATGAAGAGGGAATATGCAGATGAATGACATGGGAAGTGGCTGGTACTAGGAGAATGAAGAGGGAATATGCAGATGAATGACACGGGAAGTGACTGGTACTAGGAGAATGAAGAGGGAATATGCAGATGAATGACACAGGAAGTGACTGGTACTAGGAGAATGAAGAGGGAATATGCAGATGAATGACATGGGAAGTGGCTGGTACTAGGAGAATGAAGAGGGAATATGCAGATGAATGACACAGGAAGTGACTAGTACTAGGAGAATGAAGAGGGAATATGCAGATGAATGACATGGGAAGTGGCTGGTACTAGGAGAATGAAGAGGGAATATGCGGATGAATGACACGGGAAGTGGCTGGTACTAGGAGAATGAAGAGGGAATATGCAGATGAATGACACGGGAAGTGGCTGGTACTAGGAGAATGAAGAGGGAATATGCAGATGAATGACACGGGAAGTGGCTGGTACTAGGAGAATGAAGAGGGAATATGCGGGTGAATGACAGGAGGTGTGACTAGTATTGAGAGAATTAGGAGGGAATGTGCGGGTGAATGACACGGGAAGTGGCTGGTACTAGGAGAATGAAGAGGGAATATGTGGGTGAATGACAGGAGGTGTGGCTAGTATTGAGAGAATTAGGAGGGAATGTGCGGATGAATGACAGGGGAAATGGCTGGTACTAGGAGAATGAAGAGGCAATGTGCGGGTGAATGACAAGGAGTGTGGTTGGTTCTGGGAGAATAAGGGAGGGAATGTGCGGGTGAATAACAGGGGATGTGGCTATTACTGGGAGAATGAGACGGGAAAGTGTGGGTGAATTATGTAACAAGTGGCTGCTGCTGAGAGAATGTTAGGGAATATATAGATGAATGATATTATGTAGGTGGTGCAGAGAGCATGGAGGAGGGAATGTGTGGGCTAATGGTGTAAGAAGTTACTGGTGCTGATACAATAGTAGAGGGAATGTATAGATGAATGATGGATTGTGTGGGTTATGCAGAGAGATTGGCGGAGGAAATGCGTTGGTGACTGATGCAAATAGAGGCTGATGATGACAGAGGATCATGTAACTGGATAGAGGTGGTGGGAAAGTGCACATGGATAGTAGAGGATGTGGATGGTCATTGACAATGGTGAAAGTAAAGTGTTAGTGAATGACAGGAGTTGTTGGCAATGTGCGGGAGAATGACAGGGGGTGTGGCTTCTTTTTGCATCCTGAAAGAAAACCCTGAAACATGGGACCGGATGTAATGACGCCTTAGTATGGCGGTGTGCGTGATGCCGGACGAACTGTGAGTTGTTGTTTTTTTAAAGAGGCAATCACTTAGAAGGCATGGTTTTGCCTTGTAAGTTATTGCCCTTTAAAAAAAAACCTCATAGTTCGGCCGGCAACCCGCATACCGCCGAATTCAGGCGTCATTACTTTCAGCCTCACATATAAAAATGCACCCAAAACATGGCCCCACATTTTATACTGTTTCAAATATTTTTACATAAAAATTGTTGATATAATAATGTGCATACATAACACCTTAATACAATGCTGTGTAACCCCACTAATGGTGATACTGTGTGTTATCAGCCTTCTCTCTCACCCTAAGTATATCAAACCCTCTAAAGAGTGGACAAGTGGGGATATTGCTCATAGCAACCTGCCAGGTTCACGAGGAGCGCTGTCACTGGTGATATTATACTGTTACATTGCTGCAGAGCTGTATAATATCTCCTGGTGATAATACAGGAGCTCTGTCACTGGTGATATTATACTGTTACATTGCTGCTGAGCTGTAGAATAGCTCCTGGTGATAATAGAGAAGTGCTGTCACTGGTGATATTATACTGTTACATTGCTGCTGAACTGTATAATATCTCCTGGTGATAATACAGGAGCGCTGTCACTGGTGATATTATACTGTTACATTGCTGCTGAGCTGTAGAATAACTCCTGGTGATAATAGGGGAGCACTGTCACTGGTGATATTATACTGTTACATTGCTGCTGAGCTGTAGAATAACTCCTGCTGAGAATAGAGGAGCGCTGTCACTGGTGATATTACACTGTTACATTGCTGCTGAACTGTATAATATCTCATGGTGATAATACAGGAGCGCTGTCACTGGTGATATTATACTGTTACATTGCTGCTGAGCTGTATAATATCTCCTGGTGATAATAGAGGAGCGCTGTCACTGGTGATATTATACTGTTACATTGCTGCTAAACTGTATAATATCTCCTGGTGATAATACAGGAGCGCTGTCACTGGTGATATTATACTGTTACATTGCTGCTGAGCTGTAGAATAACTCCTGCTGAGAACAGAGGAGCGCTGTCACTGGTGATATTACACTGTTACATTGCTGCTGAGCTGTATAATATCTCCTGGTGATAATACAGGAGCTCTGTCACTGGTGATATTACACTGTTACATTGCTGCTGAGCTGTATAATATCTCCTGGTGGTAATACAGGAGCGCTGTCACTGGTGTTATTTTACTGTTACATTGCTGCTGAGCTATAGAATAACTCATGGTGATAATACAGGAGCGCTGTCACTGGTGATATTATAGAGTTAAATTGCTGCTGAGCTGTATAATATCTCCTGGTGATAATACAGGAGCGCTGTCACTGGTGATATTATACTGCTACATTGCTGCTGAGCTGTAGAATAACTCCTGGTGATAATAGGGGAGCACTGTCACTGGTGATATTATACTGTTACATTGCTGCTGAGCTGTAGAATAACTCCTGCTGAGAATAGAGGAGCACTGTCACTGGTGATATTATACTGTTACATTGCTGCAGAGCTGTAGAATAACTCCTGGTGATAATAGGGGAGCACTGTCACTGGTGATATTACACTGTTACATTGCTGCTGAGCTGTAGAATAACTCCTGGGGATAATAGATGAGTACTGTCACTGGTGATATACTGTTACATTGCTGCTGAACTGTATAATATCTCCTGGTGATAATACAGGAGCGCTGTCACTGGTGATATTTTACTGTTACATTGCTGCTGAGCTATAGAATAACTCATGGTGATAATACAGGAGCGCTGTCACTGGTGATATTATATTGTTACATTGCTGCTGAGCTATAGAATAACTCCTGGTGATAATACAGGAGCGCTGTCACTGGTGATATTATAGTGTTAAATTGCTGCTGAGCTGTATAATATCTCCTGGTGATAATACAGGAGCGCTGTCACTGGTGATATTATACTGTTACATTGCTGCTGAGCTGTAGAATAACTCCTGGTGATAATAGGGGAGCACTGTCACTGGTGATATTATACTGTTACATTGCTGCTGAGCTGTAGAATAACTCCTGCTGAGAATAGAGGAGCACTGTCACTGGTGATATTACACTGTTACATTGCTGCAGAGCTGTAGAATAGCTCCTGGTGATAATAGAGAAGTGCTGTCACTGGTGTTATTATACTGTTACATTGCTGCTGAGCTGTATAATATCTCCTGGTGGTAATACAGGAGCGCTGTCACTGGTAATATTATAGTGTTACATTGCTGCTGAGCTGTATAATATCTCCTGGTGATAATACAGGAGCGCTGTCACTGGTGATATTATACTGTTACATTGCTGCTGAGCTGTAGAATAACTCCTGCTGAGAATAGAGGAGCGCTGTCACTGGTGATATTACACTGTTACATTGCTGCTGAGCTGTATAATATCTCATGGTGATAATACAGGAGCGCTGTCACTGGTGATATTATATTGTTACATTGCTGCTAAGCTGTATAATATCTCCTGGTGATAATAGAGGAGCGCTGTCACTGGTGATATTATACTGTAACATTGCTGCTGAACTGTATAATATCTCCTGGTGATAATACAGGAGCGCTGTCACTGGTGATATTATACTGTTACATTGCTGCTGAGCTGTAGAATAACTCCTGCTGAGAACAGAGGAGCGCTGTCACTGGTGATATTACACTGTTACATTGCTGCTGAGCTGTATAATATCTCCTGGTGATAATACAGGAGCTCTGTCACTGGTGATATTACACTGTTACATTGCTGCTGAGCTGTATAATATCTCCTGGTGGTAATACAGGAGCGCTGTCACTGGTGTTATTTTACTGTTACATTGCTGCTGAGCTATAGAATAACTCATGGTGATAATACAGGAGCGCTGTCACTGGTGATATTGTATTGTTACATTGCTGCTGAGCTATAGAATAACTCCTGGTGATAATACAGGAGCGCTGTCACTGGTGATATTATAGAGTTAAATTGCTGCTGAGCTGTATAATATCTCCTGGTGATAATACAGGAGCGCTGTCACTGGTGATATTATACTGCTACATTGCTGCTGAGCTGTAGAATAACTCCTGGTGATAATAGGGGAGCACTGTCACTGGTGATATTATACTGTTACATTGCTGCTGAGCTGTAGAATAACTCCTGCTGAGAATAGAGGAGCACTGTCACTGGTGATATTACACTGTTACATTGCTGCTGAGCTGTAGAATAACTCCTGGTGATAATAGATGAGTACTGTCACTGGTGATATACTGTTACATTGCTGCAGAGCTGTAGAATAGCTCCTGGTGATAATAGAGAAGTGCTGTCACTGGTGTTATTATACTGTTACATTGCTGCTGAACTGTATAATATCTCCTGGTGATAATACAGGAGCGCTGTCACTGGTGATATTATACTGTTACATTGCTGCTGAGCTGTAGAATAACTCCTGCTGAGAACAGAGGAGCGCTGTCACTATTGATATTACACTGTTACATTGCTGCTGAGCTGTATAATATCTCCTGGTGATAATACAGGAGCTCTGTCACTGGTGATATTACACTGTTACATTGCTGCTGAGCTGTATAATATCTCCTGGTGGTAATACAGGAGCGCTGTCACTGGTGATATTATAGTGTTACATTGCTGCTGAGCTGTAGAATAACTCCTGGTGATAATACAGGAGCGCTGTCACTGGTGTTATTTTACTGTTACATTGCTGCTGAGCTATAGAATAACTCCTGGTGATAATACAGGAGCGCTGTCACTGGTGATATTATATTGTTACATTGCTGCTGAGCTATAGAATAACTCCTGGTGATAATACAGGAGCGCTGTCACTGGTGATATTATAGTGTTAAATTGCTGCTGAGCTGTATAATATCTCCTGGTGATAATACAGGAGCGCTGTCACTGGTGATATTATACTGTTACATTGCTGCTGAGCTGTAGAATAACTCCTGGTGATAATAGGGGAGCACTGTCACTGGTGATATTATACTGTTACATTGCTGCTGAGCTGTAGAATAACTCCTGCTGGGAATAGAGGAGCACTGTCACTGGTGATATTACACTGTTACATTGCTGCAGAGCTGTAGAATAGCTACTGGTGATAATAGAGAAGTGCTGTCACTGGTGTTATTATACTGTTACATTGCTGCTGAGCTGTATAATATCTCCTGGTGGTTATACAGGAGCGCTGTCACTGGTAATATTATAGTGTTACATTGCTGCTGAGCTGTAGAATAACTCCTGGTGATAATACAGGAGCGCTGTCACTGGTGTTATTTTACTGTTACATTGCTGCTGAGCTATAGAATAACTCATGGTGATAATACAGGAGCACTGTCACTGGTGATATTATATTGTTACATTGCTGCTGAACTATAGAATAACTCCTGGTGATAATACAGGAGCGCTGTCACTGGTGATATTATAGTGTTAAATTGCTGCTGAGCTGTATAATATCTCCTGGTGATAATACAGGAGCGCTGTCACTGGTGATATTATACTGCTACATTGCTGCTGAGCTGTAGAATAACTCCTGGTGATAATAGGGGAGCACTGTCACTGGTGATATTATACTGTTACATTGCTGCTGAGCTGTAGAATAACTCCTGCTGAGAATAGAGGAGCACTGTCACTGGTGATATTACACTGTTACATTGCTGCTGAGCTGTAGAATAACTCCTGGTGATAATAGATGATTACTGTCACTGGTGATATACTGTTACATTGCTGCAGAGCTGTAGAATAGCTCCTGGTGATAATAGAGAAGTGCTGTCACTGGTGTTATTATACTGTTACATTGCTGCTGAACTGTATAATATCTCCTGGTGATAATACAGGAGCGCTGTCACTGGTGATATTATACTGTTACATTGCTGCTGAGCTGTAGAATAACTCCTGCTGAGAACAGAGGAGCGCTGTCACTATTGATATTACACTGTTACATTGCTGCTGAGCTGTATAATATCTCCTGGTGATAATACAGGAGCTCTGTCACTGGTGATATTACACTGTTACATTGCTGCTGAGCTGTATAATATCTCCTGGTGGTAATACAGGAGGGCTGTCACTGGTGATATTATAGTGTTACATTGCTGCTGAGCTGTAGAATAACTCCTGGTGATAATACAGGAGCGCTGTCACTGGTGTTATTTTACTGTTACATTGCTGCTGAGCTATAGAATAACTCCTGGTGATAATACAGGAGCGCTGTCACTGGTGATATTATATTGTTACATTGCTGCTGAGCTATAGAATAACTCCTGGTGATAATACAGGAGCGCTGTCACTGGTGATATTATAGTGTTAAATTGCTGCTGAGCTGTATAATATCTCCTGGTGATAATACAGGAGCGCTGTCACTAGTGATATTATACTGTTACATTGCTGCTGAGCTGTAGAATAACTCCTGGTGATAATAGGGGAGCACTGTCACTGGTGATATTATACTGTTACATTGCTGCTGAGCTGTAGAATAACTCCTGCTGAGAATAGAGGAGCACTGTCACTGGTGATATTACACTGTTACATTGCTGCAGAGCTGTAGAATAGCTCCTGGTGATAATAGAGAAGTGCTGTCACTGGTGTTATTATACTGTTACATTGCTGCTGAGCTGTATAATATCTCCTGGTGGTTATACAGGAGCACTGTCACTGGTAATATTATAGTGTTACATTGCTGCTGAGCTGTAGAATAACTCCTGGTGATAATACAGGAGCGCTGTCACTGGTGTTATTTTACTGTTACATTGCTGCTGAGCTATAGAATAACTCATGGTGATAATACAGGAGCACTGTCACTGGTGATATTATATTGTTACATTGCTGCTGAACTATAGAATAACTCCTGGTGATAATACAGGAGCGCTGTCACTGGTGATATTATAGTGTTAAATTGCTGCTGAGCTGTATAATATCTCCTGGTGATAATACAGGAGCGCTGTCACTGGTGATATTATACTGCTACATTGCTGCTGAGCTGTAGAATAACTCCTGGTGATAATAGGGGAGCACTGTCACTGGTGATATTATACTGTTACATTGCTGCTGAGCTGTAGAATAACTCCTGCTGAGAATAGAGGAGCACTGTCACTGGTGATATTACACTGTTACATTGCTGCTGAGCTGTAGAATAACTCCTGGTGATAATAGATGATTACTGTCACTGGTGATATACTGTTACATTGCTGCAGAGCTGTAGAATAGCTCCTGGTGATAATAGAGAAGTGCTGTCACTGGTGTTATTATACTGTTACATTGCTGCTGAACTGTATAATATCTCCTGGTGATAATACAGGAGCGCTGTCACTGGTGATATTATACTGTTACATTGCTGCTGAGCTGTAGAATAACTCCTGCTGAGAACAGAGGAGCGCTGTCACTATTGATATTACACTGTTACATTGCTGCTGAGCTGTATAATATCTCCTGGTGATAATACAGGAGCTCTGTCACTGGTGATATTACACTGTTACATTGCTGCTGAGCTGTATAATATCTCCTGGTGGTAATACAGGAGCGCTGTCACTGGTGATATTATAGTGTTACATTGCTGCTGAGCTGTAGAATAACTCCTGGTGATAATACAGGAGCGCTGTCACTGGTGTTATTTTACTGTTACATTGCTGCTGAGCTATAGAATAACTCCTGGTGATAATACAGGAGCGCTGTCACTGGTGATATTATATTGTTACATTGCTGCTGAGCTATAGAATAACTCCTGGTGATAATACAGGAGCGCTGTCACTGGTGATATTATAGTGTTAAATTGCTGCTGAGCTGTATAATATCTCCTGGTGATAATACAGGAGCGCTGTCACTGGTGATATTATACTGTTACATTGCTGCTGAGCTGTAGAATAACTCCTGGTGATAATAGGGGAGCACTGTCACTGGTGATATTATACTGTTACATTGCTGCTGAGCTGTAGAATAACTCCTGCTGAGAATAGAGGAGCACTGTCACTGGTGATATTACACTGTTACATTGCTGCAGAGCTGTAGAATAGCTCCTGGTGATAATAGAGAAGTGCTGTCACTGGTGTTATTATACTGTTACATTGCTGCTGAGCTGTATAATATCTCCTGGTGGTTATACAGGAGCGCTGTCACTGGTAATATTATAGTGTTACATTGCTGCTGAGCTGTAGAATAACTCCTGGTGATAATACAGGAGCGCTGTCACTGGTGTTATTTTACTGTTACATTGCTGCTGAGCTATAGAATAACTCATGGTGATAATACAGGAGCACTGTCACTGGTGATATTATATTGTTACATTGCTGCTGAACTATAGAATAACTCCTGGTGATAATACAGGAGCGCTGTCACTGGTGATATTATAGTGTTAAATTGCTGCTGAGCTGTATAATATCTCCTGGTGATAATACAGGAGCGCTGTCACTGGTGTTATTTTACTGTCACATTGCTGCTGAGCTATAGAATAACTCCTGGTGATAATACAGGAGCGCTGTCACTGGTGATATTATATTGTTACATTGCTGCTGAGCTATAGAATAACTCCTGGTGATAATACAGGAGCGCTGTCACTGGTGATATTATAGTGTTAAATTGCTGCTGAGCTGTATAATATCTCCTGGTGATAATACCGGAGCGCTGTCACTGGTGATATTATACTGTTACATTGCTGCTGAGCTGTAGAATAACTCCTGGTGATAATAGGGGAGCACTGTCACTAGTGATATTATACTGTTACATTGCTGCTGAGCTGTAGAATAACTCCTGCTGAGAATAGAGGAGCACTGTCACTGGTGATATTACACTGTTACATTGCTGCAGAGCTGTAGAATAGCTCCTGGTGATAATAGAGAAGTGCTGTCACTGGTGTTATTATACTGTTACATTGCTGCTGAACTGTATAATATCTCCTGGTGATAATACAGGAGCGCTGTCACTGGTGATATTATACTGTTACATTGCTGCTGAGCTGTAGAATAACTCCTGCTGAGAACAGAGGAGCGCTGTCACTGGTGATATTACACTGTTACATTGCTGCTGAGCTGTATAATATCTCCTGGTGATAATACAGGAGCTCTGTCACTGGTGATATTACACTGTTACATTGCTGCTGAGCTGTATAATATGTCCTGGTGGTAATACAGGAGCGCTGTCACTGGTGATATTATAGTGTTACATTGCTGCTGAGCTGTAGAATAACTCCTGGTGATAATACAGGAGTGCTGTCACTGGTGTTATTTTACTGTTACATTGCTGCTGAGCTATAGAATAACTCATGGTGAAAATACAGGAGCGCTGTCACTGGTGATATTATATTGTTACATTGCTGCTGAGCTATAGAATAACTCCTGGTGATAATACAGGAGCGCTGTCACTGGTGATATTATAGTGTTAAATTGCTGCTGAGCTGTATAATATCTCCTGGTGATAATACAGGAGCGTTGTCACTGGTGATATTATACTGTTACATTGCTGCTGAGCTGTAGAATAACTCCTGGTGATAATAGGGGAGCACTGTCACTGGTGATATTATACTGTTACATTGCTGCTGAGCTGTAGAATAACTCCTGCTGAGAATAGAGGAGCACTGTCACTGGTGATATTACACTGTTACATTGCTGCTGAGCTGTATAATATCTCCTGGTGAAAATAGATGAGTACTGTCACTGGTGATATACTGTTACATTGCTGCAGAGCTGTAGAATAGCTCCTGGTGATAATAGAGAAGTGCTGTCACTGGTGTTATTATACTGTTACATTGCTCCTGAGCTGTAGAATAACTCCTGGTGATAATACAGGAGCGCTGTCACTGGTAATATTATACTGTTACATTGCTGCTGAGCTGTAGAATAACTCCTGCTGAGAATAGAGGAGCGCTGTCACTGGTGATATTACACTGTTACATTGCTGCTGAGCTGTATAATATCTCCTGGTGATAATACAGGAGCGCTGTCACTGGTGATATTACACTGTTACATTGCTGCTGAGCTGTATAATATCTCCTGGTGGTATTACAGGAGCGCTGTCACTGGTGATATTATAGTGTTACATTGCTGCTGAGCTGTAGAATAACTCCTGGTGATAATACAGGAGCGCTGTCACTGGTGATATTATAGTGTTACATTGCTGCTGAGCTGTAGAATAACTCCTGGTGATAATACAGGAGCGCTGTCACTGGTGATATTATACTGTTACATTGCTGCTGAGCTGTAGAATAACTCCTGCTGAGAATAGAGGAGCGCTGTCACTGGTGATATTACACTGTTACATTGCTGCTGAGCTGTATAATATCTCATGGTGATAATACAGGAGCGCTGTCACTGGTGATATTATATTGTTACATTGCTGCTAAGCTGTATAATATCTCCTGGTGATAATAGAGGAGCGCTGTCACTGGTGATATTATACTGTAACATTGCTGCTGAACTGTATAATATCTCCTGGTGATAATACAGGAGCGCTGTCACTGGTGATATTATACTGTTACATTGCTGCTGAGCTGTAGAATAACTCCTGCTGAGAACAGAGGAGCGCTGTCACTGGTGATATTACACTGTTACATTGCTGCTGAGCTGTATAATATCTCCTGGTGATAATACAGGAGCTCTGTCACTGGTGATATTACACTGTTACATTGCTGCTGAGCTGTATAATATCTCCTGGTGGTAATACAGGAGCGCTGTCACTGGTGTTATTTTACTGTTACATTGCTGCTGAGCTATAGAATAACTCATGGTGATAATACAGGAGCGCTGTCACTGGTGATATTGTATTGTTACATTGCTGCTGAGCTATAGAATAACTCCTGGTGATAATACAGGAGCGCTGTCACTGGTGATATTATAGAGTTAAATTGCTGCTGAGCTGTATAATATCTCCTGGTGATAATACAGGAGCGCTGTCACTGGTGATATTATACTGCTACATTGCTGCTGAGCTGTAGAATAACTCCTGGTGATAATAGGGGAGCACTGTCACTGGTGATATTATACTGTTACATTGCTCCTGAGCTGTAGAATAACTCCTGGTGATAATACAGGAGCGCTGTCACTGGTAATATTATACTGTTACATTGCTGCTGAGCTGTAGAATAACTCCTGCTGAGAATAGAGGAGCGCTGTCACTGGTGATATTACACTGTTACATTGCTGCTGAGCTGTATAATATCTCCTGGTGATAATACAGGAGCGCTGTCACTGGTGATATTGCACTGTTACATTGCTGCTGAGCTGTATAATATCTCCTGGTGGTAATACAGGAGCGCTGTCACTGGTGATATTATAGTGTTGCATTGCTGCTGAGCTGTAGAATAACTCCTGGTGATAATACAGGAGCGCTGTCACTGGTGTTATTTTACTGTTACATTGCTGCTGAGCTATAGAATAACTCATGGTAATAATACAGGAGCGCTGTCACTGGTGATATTAAATTGTTACATTGCTGCTGAGCTGTAGAATAACTCCTGGTGATAATACAGGAGTGCTGTCACTGGTGATATTATACTGTTAAATTGCTGCTGAGCTGTATAATATCTCCTGGTGATAATACAGGAGCGCTGTCACTGGTGATATTATACTGTTACATTGCTGCTGAGCTGTAGTATAGCTCCTGGTGATAATAGGGGAGCACTGTCACTGGTGATATTATACTGTTACATTGCTGCTGAGCTGTAGAATAACTCCTGCTGAGAATAGAGGAGCACTGTCACTGGTGATATTACACTGTTACATTGCTGCTGAGCTGTAGAATAACTCCTGGTGATAATAGATGAGTATTGTCACTGGTGATATACTGTTACATTGCTGCAGAGCTGTAGAATAGCTCCTGGTGATAATAGAGAAGTGCTGTCACTGGTGTTATTATACTGTTACATTGCTCCTGAGCTGTAGAATAACTCCTGGTGATAATAGAGGAGCGCTGTCACTGGTGATATTGGTGGTCATTCCGAGTTGTTCGCTCGCAAGCTGCTTTTAGCAGCTTTGCACATGCTAAGCCGCCGCCTACTGGGAGTGAATCTTAGCATAGTAAAATTGCGAACGAAAGATTCGCAATATTGCGAAAAGACTTCTCTGTGCAGTTTCTGAGTAGCTCGAGACTTACTCTGCCAGTGCGATCATTTCAGTGCTTGTCGTTCCTGGTTTGACGTCACAAACAGACCCAGCGTTCGCCCAGACACTCCTCCGTTTCTCCAGCCACTCCCGCTTTTTTCCCAGAAACGGTAGCGTTTTTTCACACACTCCCATAAAACGGCCAGTTTCCGCCCAGAAACACCCACTTACTGTCAATCACATTACGATCACCAGAACGAAGAAAAAACCTCGTAATGCCGTGAGTAAAATTCCTAACTGCATAGCAATTTTACTTGGCGCAGTCGCACTGCGGACATTGCACATGCGCATTAGCGACTAATCGCTCCGTTGCGAGAAAAAAATAACGAGCGAACAACTCGGAATGAGGGCCTTTATACTGTTACATTGCTGCTGAGCTGTAGAATAACTCCTGCTGAGAATAGAGGAGCGCTGTCACTGGTGATATTACACTGTAACATTGCTGCTGAGCTGTATAATATCTCTTGGTGGTAATACAGGAGCGCTGTCACTGGTGATATTATAGTGTTACATTGCTGCTGAGCTGTAGAATAACTCCTGGTGATAATACAGGAGCACTGTCACTGGTGTTATTTTACTGTTACATTGCTGCTGAGCTATAGAATAACTCATGGTGATAATACAGGAGCGCTGTCACTGGTGATATTATATTGTTACATTGCTGCTGAGCTGTAGAATAACTCCTGGTGATAATACAGGAGCGCTGTCACTGGTGATATTATAGTGTTAAATTGCTGCTGAGCTGTATAATATCTCCTGGTGATAATACAGGAGCGCTGTCACTGGTGATATTATACTGTTACATTGCTGCTGAGCTGTAGAATAACTCCTGGTGATAATAGGGGAGCACTGTCACTGGTGATATTATACTGTTACATTGCTGCTGAGCTGTAGAATAGCTCCTGCTGAGAATAGAGGAGCACTGTCACTGGTTATATTACACTGTTACATTGCTGCAGAGCTGTAGAATAACTCCTGGTGATAATAGATGAGTACTGTCACTGGTGATATACTGTTACATTGCTGCAGAGCTGTAGAATAGCTCCTGGTGATAATAGAGAAGTGCTGTCACTGGTGTTATTATACTGTTACATTGCTCCTGAGCTGTAGAATAACTCCTGGTGATAATAGAGGAGCGCTGTCACTGGTGATACTATACTGTTACATTGCTGCTGAGCTGTAGAATAACTCCTGCTGAGAATAGAGGAGCGCTGTCACTGGTGATATTACACTGTTACATTGCTGCTGAGCTGTATAATATCTCCTGGTGATAATACAGGAGCACTGTCACTGGTGATATTACACTGTTACATTGCTGCTGAGCTGTATAATATCTCCTGGTGGTAATACAGGAGCGCTGTCACTGGTGATATTATAGTGTTACATTGCTGCTGAGCTGTAGAATAACTCCTGGTGATAATACAGGAGCACTGTCACTGGTGTTATTTTACTGTTATATTGCTGCTGAGCTATAGAATAACTCATGGTGATAATACAGGAGCGCTGTCTGGTGATATTATATTGTTACATTGCTGCTGAGCTATAGAATAACTCCTGGTGATTATACAGGAGCGCTGTCACTGGTGATATTATAGTGTTAAATTGCTGCTGAGCTGTATAATATCTCCTGGTGATAATACAGGAGCACTGTCACTGGTGATATTATACTGTTACATTGCTGCTGAGCTGTAGAATAACTCCTGGTGATAATAGGGGAGCACTGTCACTGATGATATTATACTGTTACATTGCTGCTGAGCTGTAGAATAACTCCTGCTGAGAATAGAGGAGCACTGTCACTGGTGATATTACACTGTTACATTGCTGCTGAGCTGTATAATATCTCCTGGTGATAATACAGGAGCGCTGTCACTGGTGATATTACACTGTTACATTGCTGCTGAGCTGTATAATATCTCCTGGTGGTAATACAGGAGCACTGTCACTGGTGATATTATAGTGTTACATTGCTGCTGAGCTGTAGAATAACTCCTGGTGATAATACAGGAGCTCTGTCACTGGTGATATTACACTGTTACATTGCTGCTGAGCTGTATAATATCTCCTGGTGGTAATACAGGAGCGCTGTCACTGGTGATATTATAGTGTTACATTGCTGCTGAGCTGTAGAATAACTCCTGGTGATAATACAGGAGCGCTGTCACTGGTGTTATTTTACTGTTACATTGCTGCTGAGCTATAGAATAACTCATGGTGATAATACAGGAGCACTGTCACTGGTGATATTATATTGTTACATTGCTGCTGAGCTGTAGAATAACTCCTGGTGATAATACAGGAGTGCTGTCACTGGTGATATTATACTGTTAAATTGCTGCTGAGCTGTATAATATCTCCTGGTGATAATACAGGAGCGCTGTCACTGGTGATATTATACTGTTACATTGCTGCTGAGCTGTAGTATAGCTCCTGGTGATAATAGGGGAGCACTGTCACTGGTGATATTATACTGTTACATTGCTGCTGAGCTGTAGAATAACTCCTGCTGAGAATAGAGGAGCACTGTCACTGGTGATATTACACTGTTACATTGCTGCTGAGCTGTAGAATAACTCCTGGTGATAATAGATGAGTACTGTCACTGGTGATATACTGTTACATTGCTGCAGAGCTGTAGAATAGCTCCTGGTGATAATAGAGAAGTGCTGTCACTGGTGTTATTATACTGTTACATTGCTCCTGAGCTGTAGAATAACTCCTGGTGATAATAGAGGAGCGCTGTCACTGGTGATATTGGTGGTCATTCCGAGTTGTTCGCTCGCAAGCTGCTTTTAGCAGCTTTGCACACGCTAAGCCGCCGCCTACTGGGAGTGAATCTTAGCATAGTAAAATTGCGAACGAAAGATTCGCAATATTGCGAAAAGACTTCTCTGTGCAGTTTCTGAGTAGCTCGAGACTTACTCTGCCAGTGCGATCATTTCAGTGCTTGTCGTTCCTGGTTTGACGTCACAAACAGACCCAGCGTTCGCCCAGACACTCCTCCGTTTCTCCAGCCACTCCCGCTTTTTTCCCAGAAACGGTAGCGTTTTTTCACACACTCCCATAAAACGGCCAGTTTCCGCCCAGAAACACCCACTTACTGTCAATCACATTACGATCACCAGAACGAAGAAAAAACCTCGTAATGCCGTGAGTAAAATTCCTAACTGCATAGCAATTTTACTTGGCGCAGTCGCACTGCGGACATTGCACATGCGCATTAGCAACTAATCGCTCCGTTGCGAGAAAAAAATAACGAGCGAACAACTCGGAATGACGGCCTTTATACTGTTACATAGCTGCTGAGCTGTAGAATAACTCCTGCTGAGAATAGAGGAGCGCTGTCACTGGTGATATTACACTGTAACATTGCTGCTGAGCTGTATAATATCTCCTGGTGGTAATACAGGAGCGCTGTCACTGGTGATATTATAGTGTTACATTGCTGCTGAGCTGTAGAATAACTCCTGGTGATAATACAGGAGCACTGTCACTGGTGTTATTTTACTGTTACATTGCTGCTGAGCTATAGAATAACTCATGGTGATAATACAGGAGCGCTGTCACTGGTGATATTATATTGTTACATTGCTGCTGAGCTATAGAATAACTCCTGGTGATAATACAGGAGCGCTGTCACTGGTGATATTATAGTGTTAAATTGCTGCTGAGCTGTATAATATCTCCTGGTGATAATACAGGAGTGCTGTCACTGGTGATATTATACTGTTACATTGCAGCTGAGCTGTAGAATAACTCCTGGTGATAATAGGGGAGCACTGTCACTGGTGATATTATACTGTTACATTGCTGCTGAGCTGTAGAATAACTCCTGCTGAGAATAGAGGAGCACTGTCACTGGTTATATTACACTGTTACATTGCTGCTGAGCTGTAGAATAACTCCTGGTGATAATAGATGAGTACTGTCACTGGTGATATACTGTTACATTGCTGCAGAGCTGTAGAATAGCTCCTGGTGATAATAGAGAAGTGCTGTCACTGGTGTTATTATACTGTTACATTGCTCCTGAGCTGTAGAATAACTCCTGGTGATAATAGAGGAGCGCTGTCACTGGTGATACTATACTGTTACATTGCTGCTGAGCTGTAGAATAACTCCTGCTGAGAATAGAGGAGCGCTGTCACTGGTGATATTACACTGTTACATTGCTGCTGAGCTGTAGAATAACTCCTGGTGATAATAGATGAGTACTGTCACTGGTGATATACTGTTACATTGCTGCAGAGCTGTAGAATAGCTCCTGGTGATAATAGAGAAGTGCTGTCACTGGTGTTATTATACTGTTACATTGCTCCTGAGCTGTAGAATAACTCCTGGTGATAATAGAGGAGCGCTGTCACTGGTGATACTATACTGTTACATTGCTGCTGAGCTGTAGAATAACTCCTGCTGAGAATAGAGGAGCGCTGTCACTGGTGATATTACACTGTTACATTGCTGCTGAGCTGTATAATATCTCCTGGTGATAATACAGGAGCGCTGTCACTGGTGATATTACACTGTTACATTGCTGCTGAGCTGTATAATATCTCCTGGTGGTAATACAGGAGCGCTGTCACTGGTGATATTATAGTGTTACATTGCTGCTGAGCTGTAGAATGACTCCTGGTGATAATACAGGAGCGCTGTCACTGGTGTTATTTTACTGTTATATTGCTGCTGAGCTATAGAATAACTCATGGTGATAATACAGGAGCGCTGTCTGGTGATATTATATTGTTACATTGCTGCTGAGCTATAGAATAACTCCTGGTGATTATACAGGAGCGCTGTCACTGGTGATATTATAGTGTTAAATTGCTGCTGAGCTGTATAATATCTCCTGGTGATAATACAGGAGCACTGTCACTGGTGATATTATACTGTTACATTGCTGCTGAGCTGTAGAATAACTCCTGGTGATAATAGGGGAGCACTGTCACTGATGATATTATACTGTTACATTGCTGCTGAGCTGTAGAATAACTCCTGCTGAGAATAGAGGAGCACTGTCACTGGTGATATTACACTGTTACATTGCTGCTGAGCTGTAGAATAACTCCTGGTGATAATAGATGAGTACTGTCACTGGTGATATACTGTTACATTGCTGCAGAGCTGTAGAATAGCTCCTGGTGATAATAGAGAAGTGCTGTCACTGGTGTTATTATACTGTTACATTGCTCCTGAGCTGTAGAATAACTCCTGGTGATAATAGAGGAGCGCTGTCACTGGTGATATTATACTGTTACATTGCAGCTGAGCTGTAGAATAACTCCTGCTGAGAATAGAGGAGCGCTGTCACTGGTGATATTACACTGTTACATTGCTGCTGAGCTGTATAATATCTCCTGGTGATAATACAGGAGCGCTGTCACTGGTGATATTACACTGTTACATTGCTGCTGAGCTGTATTATATCTCCTGGTGGTAATACAGGAGCGCTGTCACTGGTGATATTATAGTGTTACATTGCTGCTGAGCTGTAGAATAACTCCTGGTGATAATACAGGAGCGCTGTCACTGGTGTTATTTTACTGTTACATTGCTGCTGAGCTATAGAATAACTCATGGTGATAATACAGGAGCGCTGTCACTGGTGATATTATATTGTTACATTGCTGCTGAGCTATAGAATAACTCCTGGTGATAATACAGGAGCGCTGTCACTGGTGATATTATAGTGTTAATTTGCTGCTGAGCTGTATAATATCTCCTGGTGATAATACAGGAGCACTGTCACTGGTGATATTATACTGTTACATTGCTGCTGAGCTGTAGAATAACTCCTGCTCAGAATAGAGGAGCACTGTCACTGGTGATATTACACTGTTACATTGCTGCTGAGCTGTAGAATAACTCCTGGTGATAATAGATGAGTACTGTCACTGGTGATATACTATTACATTGCTGCAGAGCTGTAGAATAGCTCCTGGTGATAATAGAGAAGTGCTGTCACTGGTGTTATTATACTGTTACATTGCTCCTGAGCTGTAGAATAACTCCTGGTGATGATAGAGGAGCGCTGTCACTGGTGATATTACACTGTTACATTGCTGCTGAGCTGTATAATATCTCCTGGTGATAATACAGGAGCGCTGTCACTGGTGATATTACACTGTTACATTGCTGCTGAGCTGTATAGTATCTCCTGGTGGTAATACAGGAGCACTGTCACTGGTCATATTATAGTGTTACATTGCTGCTGAGCTGTAGAATAACTCCTGGTGATAATACAGGAGCGCTGTCACTGGTGTTATTTTACTGTTACATTGCTGCTGAGCTATAGAATAACTCTTGGTGATAATACAGGAGCGCTGTCACTGGTGATTTTATATTGTTACATTGCTGCTGAGCTGTATAATATCTCCTGGTGATAATACAGGAGCGCTGTCACTGGTGATATTACACTGTTACATTGCTGCTGAGCTGTATAATATCTCCTGGTGATAATACAGGAGCACTGTCACTGGTGATATTACACTGTTACATTGCTGCTGAGCTGTATAATATCTCCTGGTGGTAATACAGGAGCGCTGTCACTGGTCATATTATAGTGTTACATTGCTGCTGAGCTGTAGAATAACTCCTGGTGATAATACAGGAGCGCTGTCACTGGTGTTATTTTACTGTTACATTGCTGCTGAGCTATAGAATAACTCATGGTGATAATACAGGAGCACTGTCATTGGTGATATTATATTGTTACGTTGCTGCTGAGCTATAGAATAACTCCTGGTGATAATACAGGAGCGCTGTCACTGGTGATATTATAGTGTTAAATTGCTGCTGAGCTGTATAATATCTCCTGGTGATAATACAGGAGCACTGTCACTGGTGATATTATACTGTTACATTGCTGCTGAGCTGTAGAATAACTCCTGCTGAGAATAGAGGAGCACTGTCACTGGTGATATTACACTGTTACATTGCTGCTAAGCTGTAGAATAACTCCTGGTGATAATAGATGAGTACTGTCACTGGTGATATACTGTTACATTGCTGCAGAGCTGTAGAATAGCTCCTGGTGATAATAGAGTAGCTCTGTCACTGGTGATATTATACTGTTACATTGCTGCTGAGCTGTAGAATAACTCCTGCTGAGAATAGAGGAGCGCTGTCACTGGTGATATTACACTGTTACATTGCTGCTGAGCTGTATAATATCTCCTGGTGATAATACAGGAGCGCTGTCACTGGTGATATTACACTGTTACATTGCTGCTGAGCTGTAAAATATCTCCTGGTGGTAATACAGGAGCGCTGTCACTGGTGATATTATAGTGTTACATTGCTGCTGAGCTGTAGAATAACTCCTGGTGATAATACAGGAGCGCTGTCACTGGTGTTATTTTACTGTTACATTGCTGCTGAGCTATAGAATAACTCATGGTGATAATACAGGAGCGCTGTCACTGGTGATATTATATTGTTACATTGCTGCTGAGCTATAGAATAACTCCTGGTGATAATACAGGAGCGCTGTCACTGGTGATATTATAGTGTTAAATTGCTGTTGAGCTGTATAATATCTCCTGGTGATAATACAGGAGCGTTGTCACTGGTGATATTATACTGTTACATAGCTGCTGAGCTGTAGAATAACTCCTGGTGATAATAGGGGAGCACTGTCACTGGTGATATTATACTGTTACATTGCTGCTGAGCTGTATAATAACTCCTGCTGAGAATAGAGGAGCACTGTCACTGGTGATATTACACTGTTACATTGCTGCTGAGCTGTAGAATAACTCCTGGTGATAATAGATGAGTACTGTCACTGGTGATATACTGTTACATTGCTGCAGAGCTGTAGAATAACTCCTGGTGAGAATAGAGGTGCGCTGTCACTGGTGATATTACACTGTTACATTGCTGCTGAGCTGTAGAATAACTCCTGGTGATAATACAGGAGCGCTGTCACTGGTGATATTATAGTGTTAAATTGCTGTTGAGCTATATAATATCTCCTGGTGATAATACAGGAGCGTTGTCACTGGTGATATTATACTGTTACATTCCTGCTGAGCTGTAGAATAACTCCTGGTAATAATAGAGTAGCTCTGTCACTGGTGATATTATACTGTTACATTGCTGCTGAGCTGTAGAATAACTCCTGCTGAGAATAGAGGAGTGCTGTCACTGGTGATATTACACTGTTACATTGCTGCTGAGCTGTATAATATCTCCTGGTGATAATACAGGAGCGCTGTCACTGGTGATATTACACTGTTACATTGCTGCTGAGCTGTATAATATCTCCTGGTGGTAATACAGGAGCGCTGTCACTGGTGATATTATAGTGTTACATTGCTGCTGAGCTGTAGAATAACTCCTGGTGATAATACAGGAGCGCTGTCACTGGTGTTATTTTACTGTTACATTGCTGCAGAGCTATAGAATAACTCATGGTGATAATACAGGAGCGCTGTCACTGGTGATATTATATTGTTACATTGCTGCTGAGCTATAGAATAACTCCTGGTGATAATACAGGAGCGCTGTCACTGGTGATATTATAGTGTTAAATTGCTGTTGAGCTGTATAATATCTCCTGGTGATAATACAGGAGCGTTGTCACTGGTGATATTATACTGTTACATTGCTGCTGAGCTGTAGAATAACTCCTGGTGATAATAGGGGAGCACTGTCACTGGTGATATTATACTGTTACATTGCTGCTGAGCTGTATAATAACTCCTGCTGAGAATAGAGGAGCACTGTCACTGGTGATATTACACTGTTACATTGCTGCTGAGCTGTAGAATAACTCCTGGTGATAATAGATGAGTACTGTCATAGGTGATATACTGTTACATTGCTGCAGAGCTGTAGAATAACTCCTGGTGAAAATAGAGGTGTGCTGTCACTGGTGATATTACACTGTTACATTGCTGCTGAGCTGTATAATATCTCCTGGTGATAATACAGGAGCGCTGTCACTGGTGATATTACACTGTTACATTGCTGCTGAGCTGTATAATATCTCCTGGTGGTAATACAGGAGCGCTGTCACTGGTGACATTATAGTGTTACATTGCTGCTGAGCTGTAGAATAACTCCTGGTGATAATACAGGAGCGCTGTCACTGGTGTTATTTTACTGTTACATTGCTGCTGAGCTATAGAATAACTCATGGTGATAATACAGGAGCGCTGTCACTGGTGATATTATATTGTTACATTGCTGCTGAGCTATAGAATAACTCCTGGTGATAATACAGGAGCGCTGTCACTGGTGATATTATAGTGTTAAATTGCTGCAGAGCTGTATAATATCTCCTGGTGATAATACAGGAGCACTGTCACTGGTAATATTATACTGTTACATTGCTGCTGAGCTGTAGAATAACTCCTGCTGAGAATAGAGGAGCACTGTCACTGGTGATATTACACTGTTACATTGCTGCTGAGCTGTAGAATAACTCCTGTTGATAATAGATGAGTACTGTCACTGGTGATATACTGTTACATTGCTGCAGAGCTGTAGAATAGCTCCTGGTGATAATAGAGAAGTGCTGTCACTGGTGTTATTATACTGTTACATTGCTCCTGAGCTTTAGAATAACTCCTGGTGATAATAGAGGAGCGCTGTCACTGGTGATATTATACTGTGACATTGCTGCTGAGCTGTAGAATAACTCCTGCTGAGAATAGAGGAGCGCTGTCACTGGTGATATTACACTGTTACATTGCTGCTGAGCTGTTTAATATCTCCTGGTGATAATACAGGAGCACTGTCACTGGTGATATTACACTGTTACATTGCTGCTGAGCTGTATAATATCTCCTGGTGGTAATGCAGGAGCGCTGTCACTGGTGATATTATAGTGTTACATTGCTGCTGAGCTGTAGAATAACTCCTGGTGATAATACAGGAGCGCTGTCACTGGTGATATTATACTGTTACATTGCTGCTGAGCTGTATAATATCTCCTGGTGATAATACAGAAGTGCTGTTACTGGTGTTATTTTACTGTTACATTGCTGCTGAGCTATAGAATAACTCATGGTGATAATACAGAAGCGCTGTCACTGGTGATATTATACTGTTACATTGCTGCTGAGCTGTAGAATAACTCCTAGTTATAATAGAGGAGTGCTGTCACTGGTGTTATTATATTGTTACATTACTGCTGAGCTGTAGAATAACTCCTGGTGATAATACAGAAGCGCTGTCACTGGTGATATTATAGTGTTAAATTGCTGCTGAGCTGTATAATATCTCCTGGTGATAATACAGGAGCGTTGTCACTGGTGATATTATACTGTTACATTGCTGCTGAGCTGTAGAATAACTCCTGGTGATAATAGGGGAGCACTGTCACTAGTGATATTATAGTGTTAAATTGCTGCTGAGCTGTATAATATCTCCTGGTGATAATACAGGAGCACTGTCACTGGTGATATTATACTGTTACATTGCTGCTGAGCTGTAGAATAACTCCTGCTGAGAATAGAGGAGCACTGTCACTGGTGATATTACACTGTTACATTGCTGCTAAGCTGTAGAATAACTCCTGGTGATAATAGATGAGTACTGTCACTGGTGTTATTATACTGTTACATTGCTGCTGAGCTGTAGAATAACTCCTGGTGATAATAGAGGAGCGCTGTCACTGGTGATATTATACTGTTACATTACTGCTGAGCTGTAGAATAACTCCTAGTTATAATAGAGGAGTGCTGTCACTGGTGTTATTATATTGTTACATTACTGCTGAGCTGTAGAATAACTCCTGGTGATAATAGAGGAGCGCTGTCACTGGTGATATTATACTGTTACATTGCTGCTGAGCTGTAGAATAACTCCTAGTTATAATAGAGGAGTGCTGTCACTGGTGTTATTATATTGTTACATTACTGCTGAGCTGTAGAATAACTCCTGGTGATAATAGAGGAGCGCTGTCACTGGTGATATTATACTGTTACATTGCTGCTGAGCTGTAGAATAACTCCTAGTTATAATAGAGGAGTGCTGTCACTGGTGTTATTATATTGTTACATTACTGCTGAGCTGTAGAATAACTCCTGGTGATAATAGAGGAGCGCTGTCACTGGTGTTATTATATTGTTACATTACTGCTGAGCTGTAGAATAACTCCTGGTGATAATAGAGGAGCGCTGTCACTGGTGATATTATACTGTTACATTGCTGCTGAGCTGTAGAATAACTCCTAGTTATAATAGAGGAGTGCTGTCACTGGTGTTATTATATTGTTACATTACTGCTGAGCTGTAGAATAACTCCTGGTGATAATAGAGGAGCACTGTCACTGGTGTTATTTTACTCTTACATTGCTGATGAGCTGTAGAATAACTCTGGTGATAATACAAGAGCACTGTCACTGGTGATATTATACTGTTACATTGCTGCTGAGCTGTAGAATAACTCCTAGTTATAATAGAGGAGCGCTGTCACTGGTGATATTATACTGTTACATTGCTGCTGAGCTGTAGAATAACTCTGGTGATAATACAAGAGCACTGTCACTGGTGATATTATACTGCTACATTGCTGCTGAGCTGTAGAATAACTCCTAGTTATAATAGAGGAGCGCTGTCACTGGTGATATTATACTGTTACGTTGCTGCTGAGCTGTAGAATAACTCTGGTGATAATACAAGAGCACTGTCACTGGTGATATTATACTGTTACAGTGCTGCTGAGCTGTAGAATAACTCCTAGTTATAATAGGGGAGCGCTGTCACTGGTGATATTATACTGTTACATTGCTGCTGAGCTGTAGAATAACTCCTAGTTATAATAGAGGAGCGCTGTCCCTGGTGATATAATACTGTTACATTGCTGCTGAGCTGTAGAATAACTCCTAGTTATAATAGAGGAGCGCTGTCCCTGGTGATATAATACTGTTACATTGCTGATGAGCTGTAGAATAACTCTGGTGATAATACAAGAGCACTGTCACTGGTGATATTATACTGTTACATTGCTGCTGAGCTGTAGAATAACTCCGGGTGATAATAGAGGAATTCTGTCACTAGAGTCATTATTCTGTTACATTGCTTCTGAACTGTAGAATAACTCTTTGTGAAAACAGAGGAGTGCTGTCACTAGTGTGATTATAATGTTAAATTGTTGCAGTCGTGTAGAATAACTCCTAGAGATAATAGAGGAGCCCTGTTTCTAGAACTTTATTATACTGTTACATTGTTACAGAGCTGTAGAATAACTTCTGCTGATAACAGAGGAGTGTTATCACAGTGGTGTATAATAACTCCCGGTGATAATAGAGGAATGTTGTCATTAAAGTTTTATTATACTGTTACATTGTCGCAGAGATGTAGAATAACTCCTGGTGATAATAGATGAGTGCTGTCACAGTGGTGTATAATAACTCCAGGTGATAGTAAAGAAATGTTGTCATTAAAGTGTTATTATACTGTTACTTTGCGGCAGAGCTGTAGAATAATTCAGGTGATAATAGAGGAGCACTGTCACAGTGGTGTATAATAACTCCTGGTGATAATAGAGGAGCCATGTCACAGTGGTGTATAATAACTCCTGGTGATAATAGAGGAGCCATGTCACAGTGGTGTATAATAACTCCTGGTGATAATAGAGGAGCCATGTCACAGTGGTGTATAATAACTCCTGGTGATAATAGAGGAGCACTGTCACAGTGGTGTATAATAACTCTTGGTGATAATAGAGGAATGTTGTCACTAGAGTGTTATTATACTGTTACATTGTTGCAGTGGTGTAGAATAACTACTGGTGATAATAGAGGAGCACTGTCACAATGGTTTATAATAACTCCCGGTGATAATAGAGGAATTATTATTTATTATATATTACCAGTTACTTTTATAGCGCACACATATTCCGCAGCGCTTTACAGAGAGAATGTTTTGCCGTCACTAGAGTGTTATTATACTGTTACATTGTTGCAGAGCTGTACAATAATTACTGGATATAATAGAGGAGCACTGTCACAGTGGTGTATAATAACTCCCAGTGATAATAGAGGAATTTGTCACTAGAGTGTTATTATACTGTTACATTGTTGCAGAGCTGTAGAATAACTCCTGGTGATAATAAAGGAATGTTGTCATTAAAGTGATATGATACTGTTACGTTGTTACAGAGCTGTAGAATAACTCCTGGTGATAATAGATGAGTGCTGTCACAGTGGTGTATAATAACTCCTGGTGATAATAGAGGAATTTGTCATTAGAGTGTTATTATACTGTTACATTGTCGCAGAGCTGTATAATAACTCCTGGTGATAATAGATGAGTGCTGTCACAGTAGTGTATAATAACTCCCAGTGATAATCAGTGGCGTAACTACTGCCCCCGCAGTCCTCGCGGTGGCTTGGGGGCGAGGGGCTGCGGGGCGCCACTGACTTAGAACAGATTGACATGCGGACGAGCGTCCGCATGTCAATCTGCGGTCTCCTTCCCTCCGCTGCTGTGTTGGAGGGACACGGAGGGCACCGCGCGCGCCTCTCCAGTGTCCCTCCTGGCTCTCCGGCCGGTCTAATAAAGGAAGTGCCGTTCGTGAGCTCTGATTGGCTCACGAACCGGCACTTCCTTTATTAGACCCGCAGGAGAGCCAGAAAGGACACGGGAGAGGCGTGCGCTGTGCCCTCCGTGTCCCTCCAACACAAAGGAGCGGCGGGAGGGGGGGGGGATAGGGGAGCATGCACTGTGGGGGAATATCTGGCACGGAGGGCATGTACCTGGCGGCACTGTGGGGGAATATCTGGCACTGGGGGCATATACCTGGCACTGTGTGGAGGAATATCTGGCACTGGGGGCATATACCTGGCACTGTGGGGCAATATCTGGCACTGGGGGGAGCAGGCACTGAGGGGGCTTATGTGACACTGTGGGGGAATATCTGGCACTGGGGGCATATACCTGGCACTGTGGGGGAATATCTGGCACTGGGGGGAGCAGGCACTGAGGGGGCTTATGTGGCACTGTGGGGGAATTTCTGGCACTGGGGGCAAATACCTGGCACTGTGGGGGAATATCTGGCACTGGGGGGAAATACCTGGCACTGTGGGGGAATATCTGGCACTGGGGGCATATACCTGGCACTGGGGAGAGCAGGCACTGAGGGGGCATATGTGGCACTGTGGGGGGATATCTGGCACTGGGGGCAAATACCTGGCACTGTGGGGGAATATCTGGCACTGGGGGGAGCAGGCACTGAGGGGGCATATATGGCACTGTGGGGGAATATCTGGCACTGGGGGCAAATACCTGGCACTGTGGGGGAATATCTGGCACTGGGGGCATATGTGGCACTGGGGGGTATATTTGGCACTGGGGGCATGTACCTGGCACTGTGGGGGAATATCTGGCACTGGGGGCATATGTGGCACTGGGAGCACGGCCCTACCAACAAGCACTACCCCCTAGCAACGAGCATGACACCCAGTGCATGAAACCCCTGGCAACGAGCATGACACCCTGAGCATGAAAATCCCTGGCACCGTGCATGGAACCAAGAGCATGAAACCCCTGGCAACGAGCAGGTAATTTAAAGGTAATTAGAAGCCTTACTGTAGAACTTAATGTGTAATGGGCATTACGGTGTGTGGTATAATGTCTCAGGGTCATTGCGGTGTGTGTCATAATGTGTCACAGACATTGTATGTGCTATAATGTATCAGGGGCATTGCAGTGTGTAGCATAATGTATAACGGGCATTGCGATTCCTGTCATAATGTGTCACAGGCATTACGGTGTGTAACATAATGTGTCGGGGGCATTATGGTGTGTGCATATTGTGTCATGTGCATTATTGTGTGTGGAATAATGTCTAAGGGCCTTTGCAGTATGTGGCATAATGTATACTGGGCATTACTATAAGGAGGAAAAATGACAAATAATGTAAGGGGCATGAATCAGGATTATTTTTCTTTCCTGTGTTATTATGCTGTTACATTGTGACAAAGCTGTAGAATGGGGTCCGGTCTGAAGATCAACACTGTCTAGGTCGACAATGTTTAGGTCAACCACTATAGGTCGACAGTCACTAGGTCGACATGGTTGGAAGGTCGACGTGTGCTAGGTCGACAGGTCAAAAGGTCGACATGGGTTTTTCAATTTTTTTTCTTTTTTTGAACGTTTTCATACTTAACGATCCACGTGGAGTACGATTGGAAGTGAGCCATACGAGGGGAGACGGTGCACTAATTTGGGTTCCCGGTCACTCTACGAAGAAAACGACACCCCCCCAAAAAAAAACCACCTTATGTCGACCTTTTGACCTGTCAACCTAGCACATGTCGACCTAGAAACCCTGTTGACCTCCCAACCCTGTCGACCTAGTGACTGTCGACCTATAGTGGTCGACCTAAACATTGTCGACCTAGACACTGTCAATTTGATGATCCACACCCCTGTATAATAACTCCTGGTGATAATAGATGAGTGCTGTCACTAGAGCAGCGGTTCTCAAACTGTGTGTCATGGCACCCTGGGGTGCTGCGGGACACTTGCAGGGGTGCCCCAGGTTGGTAGTCCAGGACCAATTCAAACTATTTATTGTCAATGTAATAGGCAAAACCAGTGCTGGTGGCTGCCTGTCATAAAATATGTGGACAAACAGAAGCAAATCCTGTCCCTCACCACATAACTGACCCTAAGGATGACATATAAACATCATTTACTTCATATAACATTTTTTCTAAATTTCTCAATAAGAAACTTTTGACCTGAGAAAAATTCTGATACTCCTGGGTGCCGTGATTCAAAAAAGTTTGGGAACCATTGCACTAGAGTGTTATTATACTGTTACATTGTTGCAGAGCTGTAGAATAATTCCTGGTGATAACAGAAGAGCCATGTGGCAGGGCCGACTGCCCATCTGACACTTCTGGCAAATACCAGAAGGGCAGATGGGCTTGTGGGCCGGTCCTGCCAGGAAGAGAGCCGGGAAGGCCGCGTGCAGTGTAGCCTCCAGCTCTCTGCTCTTGCCGCTCCCCCGCCTCTCCTCCCGTCTCCAAAGAAATTGAGGTGTGCCACGAGTCTACGCCCCCCATGACTCGCGGCACGCTCCCAGCTTTACTGCCCATGCCCACTCACCCATCTCCATGGAAACGGGGGCGTGCCTTGAGTCCACACTCACCTGACTCGCGGCACGCCCCCAGCTTTACTGCTCGTGCGACCCCGTACACGGCACGCGCGCCCCCTAGCATGCACGCACATGCCAGGGCCGAAGTCGGACAGAGCTGTTGAATAACTCTTGATGATAATAGAGGAGCCCTGTCGCTAAGTTTTACTATATTGTTACATTGTTTCAGTGGTATAGAATAACTCCTGGTGATAATAGAGGAGCACTGTCACAGTGGTGTATAATAACTCCTGGTGATAATAGAGGAGTACTGCCACAGTGGTGTATAATAACGCCTGGTGATAATAGTGGAGCACTGCCACAGTGGTGTATAATAACGCCTGGTGATAATGGAGCAGTGTCACAGTGGTGTATAATAACTCCTGGTGATAATAGAGGAGCACTGCCACAGTGGTGTATAATAACTCCTGGTGATAATAGAGGAGTACTGTCACAGTGGTGTATAATAACTCCTGGTGATAATAGAGGAGCACTGCCACAGTGGTGTATAATAACGCCTGGTGATAATAGAGGAGCACTGCCACAGTGGTGTATAATAACTCCTGGTGATAATAGAGGAGCACTGCCACAGTGGTGTATAATAACGCCTGGTGATAATAGAGGAGCACTGCCACAGTGGTGTATAATAACGCCTGGTGATAATGGAGCAGTGTCACAGTGGTGTATAATAACTCCTGGTGATAATGGAGGAGCACTGCCACAGTGGTGTATAATAACTCCTGGTGATAATAGAGGAGTACTGTCACAGTGGTGTATAATAACGCCTGGTGATAATAGAGGAGCACTGCCACAGTGGTGTATAATAACGCCTGGTGATAATAGAGGAGCACTGCCACAGTGGTGTATAATAACTCCTGGTGATAATAGAGGAGCACTGTCACAGTGGTGTATAATAACTCCTGGTGATAATAGAGTACTGTCACGGTGGTGTATAATAACTCCTCGTGATAATAGAGGAGCACTGCCACAGTGGTGTATAATAACGCCTGGTGATAATAGAGGAGCACTGCCACAGTGGTGTATAATAACTCCTGGTGATAATAGATGAGTGCTGTCACAGTGGTGTATAATAACTCCCGGTGATAATAAAGGAATGTTGTCATTGAAGTGTTATTATGCTGTTACATTGTGACAAAGCTGTAGAATGGGGTCCGGTCTGAAGATCAACACTGTCTAGGTCGACAATGTTTAGGTCGACCACTATAGGTGGAAGGTCGACGTGTGCTAGGTCGACAGGTCATAAGGTCGACATGGGTTTTTCAATTTTTTTTCTTTTTTTGAACTTTTTCATACTTAACGATCCATGTGGAGTACGATTGGAATACGAGGGGAGACGGTGCACTAATTTGGGTTCCCGGTCACTCTACGAAGAAAACAACACCCCCCCAAAAAAACCACCTTATGTCGACCTTTTGACCTGTCAACCTAGCACATGTCGACCTAGAAACCCTGTTGACCTTCCAACCCTGTCGACCTAGTGACTGTCGACCTATAGTGGTCGACCTAAACATTGTCGACCTAGACACTGTCAATTTGATGATCCACACCCCTGTAGAATAACTCCTGGTGATAATAGATGAGTGCTGTCACTAGAGCAGCGGTTCTCAAACTGTGTGCCGTGGCTCCCTGGGGTGCTGCGGGACACTTGCAGGGGTGCCCCAGGTTGGTAGTCCAGGACCAATTCAAACTATTTATTGTCAATGTAATAGGCAAAACCAGTGCTGGTGGCTGCCAGTCATAAAATATGTGGCCAAACAGAAGCAAATCCTGTCCCTCACCACATAAGTGACCCTAATGATGACATATAAACATCATTTACTTCATTTAACATTTTTTCTAAATTTCTCAATAAGAAACTTTTGACCTGAGAAAAATTCTGATACTCCTGGGTGCCGTGATTCAAAAAAGTTTGGGAACCATTGCACTAGAGTGTTATTATACTGTTACATTGTTACATTGTTGCAGAGCTGTAGAATAATTCCTGGTGATAACAGAAGAGCCATGTGGCAGGGCCGACTGCCCATCTGACACTTCTGGCAAATACCAGAAGGGCAGATGGGCTTGTGGGCCGGTCCTGCCAGGCAGAGAGCCGGGAAGGCCGCGTGCAGTGTAGCCTCCACCTCTCTGCTCTTGCCGCTCCCCCGCCTCCCCTCCCGTCTCCAAAGAAATGGAGGTGTGCCGCGAGTCTACGCCCCCAATGACTCGCAGCACGCTCCCAGCTTTACTGCCCATGCCCACTCACCCATCTCCATGGAAACGGGGGCGTGCCTCGAGTCCACACTCACCTGACTCGCGGCACGCCCCCAGCTTTACTGCCCGTGCGACCCCGTACACGGCACGCGCGCCCCCTAGCATGCACGCACATGCCAGGGCCGAAGTCGGACAGAGCTGTTGAATAACTCTTGATGATAATAGAGGAGCCCTGTCGCTAAGTTTTAATATATTGTTACATTGTTTCAGTGGTATAGAATAACTCCTGGTGATAATAGAGGAGCACTGTCACAGTGGTGTATAATAACTCCTGGTGATAATAGAGGAGTACTGCCACAGTGGTGTATAATAACGCCTGGTGATAATAGAGGAGCACTGCCACAGTGGTGTATAATAACGCCTGGTGATAATGGAGCAGTGTCACAGTGGTGTATAATAACTCCTGGTGATAATAGAGGAGCACTGCCACAGTGGTGTATAATAACTCCTGGTGATAATAGAGGAGCACTGCCACAGTGGTGTATAATAACTCCTGGTGATAATAGAGGAGTACTGTCACAGTGGTGTATAATAACGCCTGGTGATAATAGATGAGTGCTGTCACAGTGGTGTATAATAACTCCTGGTGATAATAGAGGAGCACTGCCACAGTGGTGTATAATAACTCCTGGTGATAATAGAGGAGTACTGTAACAGTGGTGTATAATAACTCCTGGTGATAATAGAGGAGTACTGTCACAGTGGTGTATAATAACGCCTGGTGATAATAGATGAGTGCTGTCACAGTGGTGTATAATAATAACGCCTGGTGATAATAGAGGAGCACTGCCACAGTGGCGTATAATAACTCCTGGTGATAATAGAGGAGTACTGTCACAGTGGTGTATAATAACGCCTGGTGATAATAGATGAGTGCTGTCACAGTGGTGTATAATAATAACGCCTGGTGATAATAGAGGAGCACTGCCACAGTGGTGTATAATAACTCCTGGTGATAATAGAGTACTGTCACGGTGGTGTATAATAACTCCTGGTGATAATAGAGGAGTACTGTCACAGTGGTGTATAATAATAACGCCTGGTGATAATAGAGGAGCACTGCCACAGTGGCGTATAATAACTCCTGGTGATAATAGAGGAGCCATGTCACAGTGGTGTATAATAACTCCTGGTGATAATAGAGTACTGTCACGGTGGTGTATAATAACTCCTGGTGATAATAGAGGAGTACTGTCACAGTGGTGTATAATAATAACGCCTGGTGATAATAGAGGAGCACTGCCACAGTGGCGTATAATAACTCCTGGTGATAATAGAGGAGCACTGCCACAGTGGTGTATAATAACTCCTGGTGATAATAGAGTACTGTCACGGTGGTGTATAATAACTCCTGGTGATAATAGATGAGTGCTGTCACAGTGGTGTATAATAATAACGCCTGGTGATAATAGAGGAGCACTGCCACAGTGGTGTATAATAACTCCTGGTGATAATAGAGTACTGTCACGGTGGTGTATAATAACTCCTGGTGATAATAGAGGAGTACTGTCACAGTGGTGTATAATAACTCCTGGTGATAATGGAGGAGCACTGCCACAGTGGCGTATAATAACTCCTGGTGATAATAGAGGAGTACTGTCACAGTGGTGTATAATAACGCCTGGTGATAATAAATGAGTGCTGTCACAGTGGTGTATAATAATAACGCCTGGTGATAATAGAGGAGCACTGCCACAGTGGTGTATAATAACTCCTGGTGATAATAGAGTACTGTCACGGTGGTGTATAATAATAACGCCTGGTGATAATAGAGGAGCACTGCCACAGTGGTGTATAATAACTCCTGGTGATAATAGAGTACTGTCACGGTGGTGTATAATAACTCCTGGTGATAATAGAGGAGCACTGTCACAGTGGTGTATAATAACTCCCAGTGATAATAAAGGAATGTTGTCATTAAAGTGTTAGAGTGTTAGGGCAGAAGCCAATTCCTTTTCATTATGTACTTTGAGTTTGAAGTTGTCATTAGCTTAATGGCAACCTGTTAAAACTGGCAGAAAATAATTATAAGACAGTAATAAGGACTATGGTATTAATAACAGCCCCCAGCAGATCAGAGACCTTTTGTTGTTGCTATTGTGAGTGACAATAAATGAGTGGAAATTCTGCTAAAAATGATGAGATCATGTCTGCGCCACTTTCCACAACAAAGGGGAGACTAACGCACTGTTATTAATGTGGTTAATGAATGTAATCTGTGTATCCATTAATGGATCTATCTATCTATCTATCTATCTATCTATCTATCTATCTATCTATCTATCTAAAACTGCTTTTTATTTATATGCATAAATGTATCTAATTCTCCATCAAAGGACATGACAAATGCAGGATTCCCAGGGGGGTGGGGTGTTCTTTCTATGCGGACTTGTGTATATACACAGTCAATTCACATTATAATGACCACCTCCTACATTTGACGTCGGCAGCGCGTAGCCCATGAAGTATGTCACGTGTCGTGCGCTGGCTTGGTGGGTTTATAAGTTGTGTGATAGATATACACACATACATATACACACACAGAAAATACATACATATACACACATAGAACACATAAACAATACAATAGAACACATACATATACATACACACACACACACACACACACACACACACACACACACACACACACACACAGAACACATACATATACACACATACACACATATAGAACACATACTTATACACACAAGCAGACACTTACAGTTACACTGACACCTGGAGACTGCTGCAAGAGGTCATTGCTGGGGGTCTGGGGCTTTTCATCATCAGGCTCTGCCCCCACAGCAGAATGCTGCAATTCACATGTCAGGGAAAGGGGGCGGAGCCAATATGGCGTGACTCTATGAGAAGCATGTCATATTGGTTCTACTGAGGGGCGGGACTCCGTTTGCCGCCAGCAGGATTACAGAAGGTAAAAAATAAATAAAAAAAATTGGTCTGCCGGGGGGGCTTTGGGAGTATTCTGGGAACTGAGAGCCCCCCCCCCCCCTCCCCCCCCCCCCTGTGTGCGCTACTGCCACTGTCCATTTAATGGATAATGGAATGTTCCTACATTTGAGGATGTTAGGGGGAAAATACAGTTGGTTTAAGCAGTTTCATTGTCACTGAAAGCCCAGCGCTTTTCTCCTAAATACTCGGTTTTCTCATGAGGGAGCACTGGGACTACCCAACTTTCATGTGTCCTGAAAGGGAGGGGACATCGGGACTGAACTATACACGTAATACAGACAGTCCCTGCGTCACCTGTCAAGACATGTAATACAGACAGTGCCGGTGTCATCTTTACTGTCAGGACACATGTAATGCAGACAGTCCCGGTGTCACTTTACTGTCATGACACATGTAATGCAGACAGTCCTGGTGTCACCTTACTGTCAGGACATGTAATACATACAGTGTCGATGTCACCTTTACTGTCAGGACACATGTAATGCAGACAGTCCTGGTGTCACCTTACTGTCAGGACATGTAATACAGACAGCGCCGGTGTCACCTTTACTGTCAGGACACATGTAATGCAGACAGTTCCGGTGTCACCTTACTGTCAGGACATGTAATACAGACAGTGCCGGTGTCACCTTTACTGTCAGGACACATGTAATGCAGACAGTCCTGGTGTCACCTTACTGTCAGGACATGTAATACAGACAGTGCCGGTGTCACCTTTACTGGCAGAACACATGTAATGCAGACAGTCCTGGTGTCACCTTACTGTCAGGACAAGTAATACAGACAGTGCTGGTGTCACCTTTACCGTCAGGACATGTAATACAGACAGTGACGGTGTCACCTTTACTGTCAGGACACATGTAATGCAGACAGTCCTGGTGTCACCTTACTGTCAGGACATGTAATACAGACAGTGCTGGTGTCACCTTTACTGTCAGGACATGTAATACAGACAGTGCCGATGTCACCTTTACTGTCAGGACACATGTAATGCAGACAGTCCTGGTGTCACCTTACTGTCAGGACATGTAATACAGACAGTGCCGGTGTCACCTTTACTGTCAGGACACATGTAATGCAGACAGTCCTGGTGTCACCTTACTGTCAGGACCTGTAATACAGACAGTGTCGATGTCACCTTTACTGTCAGGACACATGTAATGCAGACAGTCCTGGTGTCACCTTACTGTCAGGACATGTAATACAGACAGTGCCGGTATCACCGACAGTCCTGGTGTCACCTTACTGTCAGGACATGTAATACAGACAGTGCCGGTGTCACCTTTACTGTCAGGACACATGTAATGCAGACAGTCCTGGTGTCATCTTACTGTCAGGACCTGTAATACAGACAGTGTCGATGTCACCTTTACTGTCAGGACACATGTAATGCAGACAGTCCTGGTGTCACCTTACTGTCAGGACATGTAATACAGACAGTGCCGGTGTCACCTTTACTGTCAGGACACATGTAATGCAGACAGTCCTGGTGTCACCTTACTGTCAGGACATGTAATACAGACAGTGCCGGTGTCACCTTTACTGTCAGGACACATGTAATACAGACAGTCCTGGTGTCACCCTTACTGTCAGGACATGTAATACAGACAGTGCCGGTGTCACGTTTACTGTCAGGATACATGTAATGCAGACAGTCCTGGTGTCACCTTACTGTCAGGACATGTAACACAGACAGTGCCAGTGTCACCGACAGTCCTGGTGTCACCTTACTGTCAGGACATGTAATACAGACAGTGCCGGTGTCACCTTTACTGTCAGGACACATGTAATGCAGACAGTTCCGGTGTCACCTTACTGTCAGGACATGTAATACAGACAGTGCCGGTGTCTCCTTTACTGTCAGGTCACATGTAATGCAGACAGTCCTGGTGTCACCTTACTGTCAGGACACATGTAATGCAGACAGTCCCGGTGTCACCTTACTGTCAGGACATGTAATACAGATAGTGCCGGTGTCACCTTACTGTCAGGACACATGTAATGCAGACAGTACCGGTGTCACCTTGCTGTCTGGACACGTAATACAGACAGTCCCGGTGTCACCTTTACTGTCAGGACACATGTATTGCAGACAGTCCCGGTGTCACTTTACCTAATCGTCCCAACTTTCGACTGTAGGGAGTTGGGACCTGCCGAAAAGGGGCGGGGTCTTGGGAGGGGTGGGCGTCCTCTTACTCTCAGAACACATGCAATACAGACAGTGACAGGTGCCCTCTCACTCTCAGAACACGTATAATACAGACAGTGACGGTGTCCCCTCACTCTCAGAACACATGCAATACATGCTGTATATCATATTTTGCAATATTAATATATAGATAATATATAGATCTGCAGTACATACAGATGTGGCCCAAATGTAAATAGATGTTTATGATTTTATATAACAGATGTAACCAGCCAATCAGAAACAGCCTATAACAAGAAAAAGTTTTGGCACTGCGCTATAGTAAAGGAATAGGTTAATTCTGGACAGTGCAGCTGAAAGGGGCGGAGCTACTACCTTGCTCCGCTAAAAGAACACAAACATACAGAATTTTTCCCCCCAAGCGCAAAGAACCAGAATATAGAAAAAGGAAATATAAAAGATTAATAAAGGGAGTAACACACTTTATTTATATATTTCTTATTCTTTTATTTCTTTTTTTAAACAAGGACACATATATAATAATCCATATATGTTATATGTTCGTATGTGCTGTGTGCTTGTTTACCGGTAATAGGTAGTCACACCATATACTTCTACGGTTCTTAACCTTGATATTATCATCACTTTAAACCTTTTTTTTTAAAAAAGAAATAAAAGAATAAGAAATATATAAATAAAGTGTGTTACTCCCTTTATTAATCTTTTATATTTCCTTTTTCTATATTCTGGTTCTTTGCGCTGGGGGAAAAAAATTCTGTAAATCAGAAACAGCCGCCAAGTGTCATCATCCTTACAGCACTGATAGTGCTAGGGGCTAAGCACACACAAGAGAAATGCCTCCTTACAGGTGCATACTCATCCATATGTGTCCGTGACCATGACCTTGCTGTACTTGTGTAAAGTATAAGATGTGACCAGACCTACATATAGATGTAAACACATATACATCCAACTTTAACCCATATGGTAATTTACACCACCAGTCAGGTCGTGCAGGGCACCTGTAGCATCTGCAGTGGCTGTACCAGAAGTGTCCACTAGGTGGAGGTATAGGGCAAAAAGTGGGACTAAAGGGGAGCAGCCTCACTTTCTCCTATAAGAGCCAAGACCTGTGTTTCAACTCTGCAGCACTGAGGGACAGAGAGGAGGAGGAGGGGAGGGACGGGACACACACACAGGGCTCTATTCTCACTCTATGCTTTTACATATAAGTGGTTTTGGGGAGGGAAATTAGATCCAGTTCACCAAAACACATACTTCATACAGAGGCTGCTTACATATACACTGGAAGGGGCTGTAGAACAATATGACGGACAGGAGAGATTCACATTCCCCAGTTAGGTCCAAAGACTTAAAACAGCTGGAGAGGTGAACGGGGAAATAAATGTACTTTTGTGTTTGTGAAATGTAAAAGTAAATGAGGCTGTGAATTGGCTCTCTGTGGCCGCCGGTCCTTTCCTGCAGGTCAGTGGCAAAGAGGCCACCGCGGGGTTAATCTGTGAGCACGCTGCTGTAATCCTGGGACGTGAGCCCCCAGAATCGCAGCAGTTCTAAAAATAAGTGTACTCAGTATATACAGACAGACCTGCGCCTCACCGTTACACATCTGCACATTGCCAGACCTGTGCTGAGGCACAAACCCAAGCTATGCCTCACAGACCTGTGCTGAGGCACACACCCAAGCTATGCACTCACAGAACTGTGCTGAGGCACAGACCCAAGCTATGCACTCACAGACCTGTGCTGAGGCACACACCCAAGCTATGCACTCACAGAACTGTGCAGAGGCACACACCCAAGCTATGCACTCACAGACCTGTGCTGAGGCACACACCCAAGCTATGCACTCACAGACCTGTGCTGAGGCACACACCCAAGCTATGCACTCACAGACCTGTGCTGAGGCACACACCCAAGCTATGCACTCAAGCTATGAACTCACAGACCTGTGCTGAGGCACACACCCAAGCTATGCACTCACAGACCTGTGCTGAGGCACACACCCAAGCTATGCACTCACAGACCTGTGCTGAGGCACACACCCAAGCTATGCACTCACAGACCTGTGCTGAGGCACACACCCACGCTATGCACTCACAGAACTGTGCTGAGGCACACACCCAAGCTATGCACTCACAGACCTGTGCTGAGGCACACACCCAAGCTATGCACTCACAGGCCTGTGCTGAGGCACACACCCAAGCTATGCACCTAAGCTATGAACTCACAGACCTGTGCTGAGGCACACACCCAAGCTATGCACTCACAGACCTGTGCTGAGGCACACACCCAAGCTATGCACTCACAGACCTGTGCTGAGGCACACACCCAAGCTATGCACTCACAGACCTGTGCTGAGGCACACACCCAAGCTATGCACTCACAGGCCTGTGCTGTGCCGTACAAACCCGCAAGACTGCTTTACGTACCGCTCTTGTAGTTTTCGGCCGAGTGCATGCCCCAGCACCAAGCTCATGTACCTACGGCCACTCCTAACCGCACACTTCTCATTCGCAACTCACTTGCATAAAATGGGCACAACTGGGTTGCAAGAGGGCAAGTTTGCTCATTAGCTGAGGAAGGGCAAGTCCGAAGCTGAATGGCGGACTATGCAAGGTTGTGCATACGCAGAGATCTGTCTGATTTCGGAAGCATCTCTTGCACCTGTTGTCTGGTGGGAGATGGGTACTGGTGGCTCAAGTGTGTTGGAGGGGGTGAGAAGGGGCCGGGGTCAGCTGCTGAGGGGACCAATTGTCCAACTTTGCAGCGCTGCGTACAATATAAAAAAATGGGAGGGAGTGTGGCCACACATCTCATATTTGGCCTCATCTCCCTGTACCCAGGCTCTTGTCAGCTCTCTACAGCCCAGGGTGCAATGTGTGCACTGATAGGGGTGAAAAGTAGATGGATGGTGGTGGTGCGGTTGCCTAGATGGGTACTGACAGACCATTTAGAATTATCTTCTGATGAATCTGTTGCAGTGCACTTGCAGGAAGCTAGCTCACATATGCGGTGATTGACACCTGGTTGGTCTGGCGAACAGTAAGACTAGTCGTAAAGCACTGCATTGCTCAGTTGGCCAAATGATGAGCATTGATAGAAAATATTCATTAAATAGACCCCTTCATCTGGTGTGCCGATTACCCGATATGCACCGTTTCGCCGATGTTCTGGTGCTCTGAAGTTTTGGACTCTTGCACACTCTTCTGTAGACTAGCACTGCTCTTCCATATACTGATCCTGCTCTTCTGTATACTGGTTCTGCTCTTCCATATCCTGGTTTGGCTCTTCTGACCATGGTTGCAGAGAAGGACATCCAGCCCTGGTGCTGAAATATCTTCCCTTCCCCCAGCAAAAACCAGGGCTGCCTGTGCAGCCTTGGTGTTATATCACCATGTGGAGCCTAGGAAACCTCAAGCTCTCTGCTACTGGTCTGCAGAATCACCCTTTTTACGACCATCTGATGGGCCAATTAATTTTTTTGGTCCCATGCTCCCCTGCCTATTATCCAGCTTTGCACATCATGGTTCAAGGGACAGAAGCCATGGGCCATCCAATTGCTCTAGGCCAGCCCTACTCACATACAATAGTGGCCCATGGGCCTGATTAGACACAATGTGAACTGGCCCACAAGAAATCCTTGCTGACCGCATACCGTTATGTGGCCCCATGTGGATATGGTATGCCACAAGAATATGACCACACCCCAACCTAGGAGCTAGAATAATCCCCATAGTGCCCTAACCAACATTTTGTTTACAAACCTTGTTTCTATAAATAAAAACCCATAAATCTGAATTCTGGTAATATGGGCCATTCAGAGCCCATTTGGCCTTAGGAAAGAGCCAAGGCTGCTAAATGGTGATTTGAGTATGTCACACTTGATGAGACCATGCCCTCCAAATCTTAAAAGGGGAAATGTTGAATGTAATCTAACAGCAGTACAGCATATATAGTAACAGTGACAAGGGTGTAACAAGATCACAGATTACTGAAAGACTGAGACAACCAACTACTATCTGAGCACAGCTGTGGTGCCATGACAGGTTAATCTGAACACAGAATTATTTTGTGGCCTGTCATCGATGGGCTAAGGCAGAAGAGTCGGCAGCAAAAACACCAACTTTGAGTGATTGGAAACCCTCATATGCACTTAGCAATAACGGCTCCGGCTGTTCTACACTAACTGGATGGGCTAGCACGTGTCCAAAACCACAGGAGCTAATGTGTTGTCTAGTGTTGACAATGCAAGTCTGTTGGGGCAATGCAACAGTGTGCAGTTTTGGGGCATGGTACAACAAAGTGGCGTGCGGTGAGGTCAGTGGCTGGTGAGGCACTACAGTCATAATGTCCGCAGGATCCTGCCGATGACCCCTACCGCCGCCGAGCCAATGCGCGCTACTGCCCCTGAGCCGATGCCCGCAGCCATACAAACTCTTCCACCATCAACTGACCCCGCCCTCCACCACTAATTTGCATCTCAGTCCGATGCCGCCAATACCTGCTGCCTGCCTGCTCATCATACTTGTGATATATTGTACATTTTTATAGAATAAAAAAATAAAAAATTAGTGTTTGTTACTGGGAAGGGAGTGGAGGAGGACATGAATGTAATTTTGTTGTCCAGGGCTTCCATTAACTTAATGGAGAAGGGTCTGAATGGGTTAAAAAAAATATGCGTGAGGTCCCCCCTCCTAAGTATAACCAGCCTCGGGCTCTTTGAGCCGGTCCTGGATGTTTAAATAATGGGGAAAAAATTGGACAGGGGTTCCCCGTATTAGACAACCAGCACCGGGCTCTTAGTCCGGTCCTGGTTCCAAAAATACCGGGGACAAAAGATGTAGGGGTCCCCCGTATTTTTAAAACCAGCACCGGGCTCCACTAGCCAGGGAGATAATGCCACAACTGGGAGACACTTTTAGATTGGTCCCTGCGGCCGTGTCATTACCCCCCCCCCCCCAAATAGTCACCTCTGGCTGGGGTTCCCTGGAGGAGTGGGAACCCCTTAAATCAAGGCACCCTAGGGGCAGGGGTGAAGCCTGAAGCTGTCCCCAGCACCCCTGGGCGGTGGGTGCCGGGCTGGTAGCCGTAAGTGTGTAAAAAAAAAAGAATATTGTTTTCTGTTGTGGAACAACAAGGCCCAGAAAGCCCCCCCTGCTTGCTGGTACTTGGAGAACCTCAAGTACCAGCATGCGGGGAAATAACGGGCCCACTGGTACCTGTAGTTCTACAACAACAAAAAATACCCAAATATAAACACAACACACACACCTAGAAAGTAAAAATTTATTAAAACACACTGACACACTCACACATACTTACCTACATCCCACGCTGATCACGTCCACTTGTCCATGTAGAATCCAATAGTGGTACTTGTAAAAATTAGAGAGAGATTACTTACCTGCATCCCACGCCGGTCACGTCCACTTGTCCATGTAGAATCCAATAGTGGTACTTGTAAAAATTAGAGATTACTTACCTGCATCCCACGCCGATCACGTCCACTTGTCCATGTAGAATCCAATAGGGGTACCTGTAAAAATGAAAATTATACTAACAAACTTCGTTCCTGAAGTAATCCACAGGAGGGGGAAAAGGGAAGGGGGGGGGGGGGGGGGAGAGAGAGAGATTTACTAGTGCTGCGCTAGGCAAAGGTGCAGCAGTGCATTATAACACTGAGCAGCAGCTCTCCTGTCCTTCTTCTGTCACTCCCCCTCTCCTGTCCGGCGTCATTCACTTCCGGCTCCCATACACTTCTGACCCATGAACTTGACTGCAGAGCGATCAGACGTCAACCACTGCCAGTACCTGGAGAGGGACAGAGGTGAGGGAGGAAGAGAGCCGGAAGGACTGAGTACTGGTAGTCACAGAGGGAAATAGTCACTGCTCAGTGCTGGAGCCGCTGACCAATGAAATCTGCCTCACTGACAGGGGCGTGCTCTGAGCTGGGGATGCAGGCACGCCCCTGACACTGAGGCAGATCGACTGGTGCCTCTACTATGTGTTTTTTCAATGGGCTTTTCCGGACCTCGGTTTGGCCCCGCCCCCTGCCTGCCCCCCGCTCACAAACTTTATCATTGTCAGTGGGAGGCAGTGCTCTCAGCTGCCTCCCACCCACATTTAGCACTGTTTTCACAGCACATACGAATAGTAAAATGCAAAGAAGATAATTATAACACAGAATGTGTTATAAATATCATCTTTGTATTACTTCAATCATTATGACAGGAGAGGCACTGCCTCCCCTGACTGCACGTCCCTGGTACAACACGTGAGCATTGTTCTTGGCTGATGTCATCATTTTACGGCAGCAATCTACCAATAAGAGACCAGGATTCCTGCACCACAAGGCTTGTAAGGTCCCACAATGGTTCCAGGAACATGAAAGTCAGATCATCTCAGTGACCCAGGCGGTGACCACATGCTACTAATTACTTTATTACCACGGCCTACGGACAGTTCTCGTCACTGTTCTAAACTATGTAATTCATTAATTATAAATCTTCATTCTTAGAGGGCACAAAAAAAAATGGATGAATCTCGTGGGTTCAGAGGTAGAACCACCATTGGTGCAGCAGGTGCATTGCACCAGGGCCTCTGGGGACAAAGGGTCCTACTACAGCCCAGAGCAGCATGATTTTCCCCGTGTCCCGCCGCCTGACCATTTTGAGCATAATTGGTTGACTGGCCCAGTGCTGTGAACAGGGTGGGCCCCGCAGCCTGAGGTGCCTGACCCCTACCTTAGGGAGGCAGGTCCATGTGTGCAGCAGCATCAGTCACAATCTGAGCGGGACTGATAGGGCAGTCCTGCCACCTACCAGTGCTGATGATCACAGCCACGTACTGCCTCTAATGCACAGACAGCTGTGAATGTTTCATGATTCCCCCACTGCCTCTCCCAGTCACCCACTGCCTCTCCCTGTCACCAACAGCCTCTCCCTGTCACCCACTGCCTCTCCCTGTCACCCACTGCCTCTCCCTGTCACCGACTGCCTCTCCCAGTCACCCACTGCCTCTCCCTGTCACCAACAGCCTCTCCCTGTCACCCACTGCCTCTCCCTGTCACCCACTGCCTCTCCCAGTCACCCACTGCCTCTCCCTGTCACCCACTGCCTCTCCCTGTCACCCACTGCCTCTCCCTGTCACCCACTGCCTCTCCCTGTCACCGACTGCCTCTCCCAGTCATCCCCTGCCTCTCCCAGTCACCCACTGGCGTGTGTTATATTATGAACTTTGGGTGGGGCTGAGGATGGGGGCCCAAAGTATATTTTTGCACCTGGGCCCTTCACTCACAAGTTCCACTTCTGCGTAGGTTGCTTGTGGTCACAACATGGCAATCTGTGCACCGGGTTTCAGAAATATGTTGATAACAGGGTATACAGCATTTACCAAAGCTACATTTAGAAATAGATTGTTGGGCACTTACATATTGATAAAATGTCTCTCACTGATTTTTAGCATACTGTATTTACATGCAGCCTGTGGGTTGAAGATGCCACGTGGAGTCCAAGAATATGTTTTTGAGGTCCCCTAAATATCTGATACTAGGGTTCCATTACAATGGTGCACTAATTACTGGGTCCCCATTCCAATGGAATATGTATACTATATAGTTATAGGACAGTAGTGTGATGCTATGTATAATATATAGTTATAGGGCAGTAGTGTGACGCTATGTATAATATAGAGTTATGGGACAGTAGTGTGATGCTATGTATAATATAGAGTTATAGGACAGTAGTGTGATGCTATGTATAATATAGCGTTATGGGACAGTAGTGTGACGCTAGATATAATATAGAGTTATGGGGCAGTAGTTTGATAATGTGTATAAAATACGTTATGTATAGTATATAGTTATAGGACAGTAGTGTGATGCTATGTATAATATATAGTTATAGGGCAGTAGTGTGACGCTATGTATAATATAGAGTTATGTAACAGTAGTGTGATGCTATGTATAATATATAGTTATAGGGCAGTAGTGTGACGCTAGATATAATATAGAGTTATGGGACAGTAGTGTAATCCTATGTATAATATAGAGTTATGGGACAGTAGTGTGATGCTATGTATAATATAGAGTTATGGGGCAGTAGTGTGATGCTGTGTATAATATAGAGTTATGGGGCAGTAGTGTGACGCTATGTATAATATAGAGTTATGGGACAGTAGTGTAATCCTATGTATAATATAGAGTTATGGGACAGTAGTGTGATGCTATGTATAATATAGAGTTATGGGGCAGTAGTGTGACGCTATGTATAATATAGAGTTATGGGACAGTAGTGTGATGCTATGTATAATATAGAGTTATAGGACAGTAGTGTGACGCTATGTATAATATAGAGTTATGGGACAGTAGTGTAATCCTATGTATAATATAGAGTTATGGGACAGTAGTGTGACGCTATGTATAATATAGAGTTATAGGACAGTAGTGTAACGCTATGTATAATATAGCGTTATGGGACAGTAGTGTAATCCTATGTATAATATAGAGTTATGGGACAGTAGTGTGACGCTATGTATAATATAGAGTTATAGGACAGTAGTGTGATGCTATGTATAATATAGCGTTATGGGACAGTAGTGTGACGCTAGATATAATATAGAGTTATGGAGCAGTAGTTTGATAATGTGTATAAAATACGTTATGTATAGTATATAGTTATAGGACAGTAGTGTGATGCTATGTATAATATATAGTTATAGGGCAGTAGTGTGATGCTATGTATAATATAGAGTTATAGGACAGTAGTGTGACGCTATGTATAATATAGAGTTATGGGACAGTAGTGTAATCCTATGTATAATATAGAGTTATGGGACAGTAGTGTGACGCTATGTATAATATAGAGTTATAGGACAGTAGTGTGATGCTATGTATAATATAGCGTTATGGGACAGTAGTGTGACGCTAGATATAATATAGAGTTATGGGGCAGTAGTTTGATAATGTGTATAAAATAAGTTATGTATAGTATATAGTTATAGGACAGTAGTGTGATGCTATGTATAATATATAGTTATAGGGCAGTAGTGTGACGCTATGTATAATATAGAGTTATGTAACAGTAGTGTGATGCTATGTATAATATATAGTTATAGGGCAGTAGTGTGACGCTATGTATAATATAGAGTTATGGGACAGTAGTGTAATCCTATGTATAATATAGAGTTATGGGACAGTAGTGTGATGCTATGTATAATATAGAGTTATGGGGCAGTAGTGTGATGCTGTGTATAATATAGAGTTATGGGGCAGTAGTGTGACGCTATGTATAATATAGAGTTATGGGACAGTAGTGTAATCCTATGTATAATATAGAGTTATGGGACAGTAGTGTGATGCTATGTATAATATATAGTTATAGGGCAGTAGTGTGACGCTATGTATAATATAGAGTTATGGGGCAGTAGTGTGATGCTGTGTATAATATAGAGTTATGGGGCAGTAGTGTGACGCTATGTATAATATAGAGTTATGGGACAGTAGTGTAATCCTATGTATAATATAGAGTTATGGGACAGTAGTGTGATGCTATGTATAATATAGAGTTATGGGGCAGTAGTGTGACGCTATGTATAATATAGAGTTATGGGACAGTAGTGTGATGCTATGTATAATATAGAGTTATAGGACAGTAGTGTGACGCTATGTATAATATAGAGTTATGGGACAGTAGTGTAATCCTATGTATAATATAGAGTTATGGGACAGTAGTGTGACGCTATGTATAATATAGAGTTATAGGACAGTAGTGTAACGCTATGTATAATATAGCGTTATGGGACAGTAGTGTAATCCTATGTATAATATAGAGTTATGGGACAGTAGTGTGACGCTATGTATAATATAGAGTTATTGGACAGTAGTGTGATGCTATGTATAATATAGCGTTATGGGACAGTAGTGTGACGCTAGATATAATATAGAGTTATGGGGCAGTAGTTTGATAATGTGTATAAAATACGTTATGTATAGTATATAGTTATAGGACAGTAGTGTGATGCTATGTATAATATATAGTTATAGGGCAGTAGTGTGACGCTATGTATAATATAGAGTTATGTAACAGTAGTGTGATGCTATGTATAATATATAGTTATAGGGCAGTAGTGTGACGCTATGTATAATATAGAGTTATGGGACAGTAGTGTAATCCTATGTATAATATAGAGTTATGGGACAGTAGTGTGATGCTATGTATAATATAGAGTTATGGGGCAGTAGTGTGATGCTGTGTATAATATAGAGTTATGGGGCAGTAGTGTGACGCTATGTATAATATAGAGTTATGGGACAGTAGTGTGATGCTATGTATAATATAGCGTTATGGGACAGTAGTGTGACGCTAGATATAATATAGAGTTATGGGGCAGTGGTTTGATAATGTGTATAAAATACGTTATGTACAGTATATAGTTATAAGACAGTAGTGTGATGCTATGTATAATATATAGTTATAGGGCAGTAGTGTGACGCTATGTATAATATAGAGTTATGGGACAGTAGTGTGACGCTATGTATAATATAGAGTTATAGGACAGTAGTGTGATGCTATGTATAATATAGCGGTATGGGACAGTAGTGTGACGGTAGATATAATATAGAGTTATGGGGCAGTAGTTTGATAATGTGTATAAAATACGTTATGTATAGTATATAGTTATAGGACAGTAGTGTGATGCTATGTATAATATATAGTTATAGGGCAGTAGTGTGACGCTATGTATAATATAGAGTTATGGGACAGTAGTGTAATCCTATGTATAATATAGAGTTATGGGACAGTAGTGTGATGCTATGTATAATATAGCGTTATGGGACAGTAGTGTGACGCTAGATATAATATAGAGTTATGGGGCAGTAGTTTGATAATGTGTATAAAATACATTATGTATAGTATATAGTTATAGGACAGTAGTGTGATGCTATGTATAATATATAGTTATAGGGCAGTAGTGTGACGCTATGTATAATATAGAGTTATGGGACAGTAGTGTGACGCTATGTATAATATAGAGTTATGGGACAGTAGTGTGACGCTAGATATAATATAGAGTTATGGGGCAGTAGTTTGATAATGTGTATAAAATACGTTATGTATAGTATATAGTTATAGGACAGTAGTGTAATGCTATGTATAATAAATAGTTATAGGGCAGTAGTGTGACGCTATGTATAATATAGAGTTATGGGACAGTAGTGTAATCCTATGTATAATATAGAGTTATGGGACAGTAGTGTGATGCTATGTATAATATAGCGTTATGGGACAGTAGTGTGACGCTAGATATAATATAGAGTTATGGGGCAGTAGTTTGATAATGTGTATAAAATACGTTATGTATAGTATATAGTTATAGGACAGTAGTGTGATGCTATCTATAATATATAGTTATAGGGCAGTAGTGTGACGCTATGTATAATATAGAGTTATGGGACAGTAGTGTGACGCGATGTATAATATAGAGTTATGGGACAGTAGTGTGACGCTATGTATAATATAGAGTTATGGGACAGTAGTGTGACGCTAAGTATAATATAGAGTTATGGGACAGTAGTGTAATTCTATGTATTTTATAGCGTTATGGGGCAGTAGTGTGACACTATGTATAATATAGAGTTATTGGGCAGTAGTGTGATGCTATGTATAATATAGAGTTATGGGACAGTAGTGTGACGCTATGTATAATATAGAGTTATGGGAAAGTAGTCTGATGCTATGTATAATATAGAGTTATGGGCAGGGGTTAAAGTGAGCCGGAACGGGGCGGAACTGCATTCCGTCAGTTCCACTTGGAGACGGAACGCAGTTCCGCCTCCTCCGGCTCACCTAACCTGATGTGTGCCCGGCGCCGCAAGGAGATGCCTGGCGCCCGCTGAGATTGTGTTACCAGCGGGCACCCGGCTCTCTCTCCACACTGGAAGCCAGCGGCAGGAGCTCACTACTGAGCTCTGGCTTCCGGCTCCTAACTGTCAGTGTGTACTATGGGAGAGATGTCATGACGTTTCTCCCATAGTGCCGAGGAGCGGACGCCGGAAGGACTGCAGCGGTCGGACGCGGGAGCAGGGCTTGGTGAGTATGGTGTTTGTTTGTTTTTTCCATATGTTTCTAATTAGGGCAAACTACAAGGGGGCATTACTACTGGGAGGCATTACTACTGCGGGACATTATTACTGGGGGCAAACTACAGGGGGGCAAACTACAAGGGGGCATTACTACTGGGTGGCATTACTACTGGAGGCAAACTACAGGGGGCAAACTACAAGGGGGCATTACTACTGAGGGGCATTACTACTGGGGGCAAACTACAAGGGAGAAAACTACTTGGGGCATTTCTACTGGGGAGGCTAAACTACTGGGGGCTAACTCCTGGGGGCAAGCTATAAGGCTAACTACTACTGGGGGGGCTAACTACTGGGAGCATAACTACAGGGGGCTAAACAAGTTGGGGCATTATCAGTAAGGGCATTACTACTGGGGGCACTACTAATGAGGGCATTGTAAAGGGGGCACTTCATAAGGGGCACCACTCCTGGGGATATAAGGGGCACTACTACTGGGGGCATTGCATAAGGGGCACAACTATGGGCTCTAAATAAGGGGCACTACCACTGTGGGCACTACCAGTATAGTGGACATTGCATAAGGGGCGCTATTGCTGTGGGCATTATGTGTATTACGGGGTGCTACTACTGTGGGCATTATGTGTATTAGGGGTGCTACTACTGTGGGCTTTATGTATAAGGGACACTAATGTGTGTCATAACATGAATAAGGGACACTACTACTGTATGTGGTGTAATGTGAATAAGATTGTGCTACTGTGTGGCATCATTTTAATTGGGGATACTATTGTGTGACCACGCCTCTTTCCTTTTGAGACCACGCCCCCTTTTAGGGCAATACCTTTATTGCATGGGCACCATGGTGAGGGGGGGGTGAGTTCCATCACCTCTCTAGGACCACTTTAAGCACTGGTTATTGGGCAGTAGTGTGACTCTATGTATAATACACTGCTCAAAAAAATAAAGGGAACACTTAAACAACACAATGTAACTCCAGGACAATCACACTTCTGTGAAATCAAACTGTCCACTTAGGAAGCAACACTGATTGACAATCAATTTCACATCCTGTTGTGCAAATGGAATAGACAACAGGTGGAAATTATAGGCAATTAGCAAGACACCCCCAATAAAGGAGTTGTTCTGCAGGTGGTGACCACAGACCACTTCTCAGCTCCTATGCTTTCTGGCTGATGTTTTGGTCACTTTTGAAAGCTGGCGGTGCTTTCACTCTAGTGGTAGCATGAGACGGAGTCTACAACCCACACAAGTGGCTCAGGTAGTGCAGCTAATCCAGGATGGCACATCAATGCGAGCTGTGGCAAGAAGGTTTGCTGTGTCTGTCAGCGTAGTGTCCAGAGCATGGAGGCGCTACCAGGAGACAGGCCAGTACATCAGGAGACGTGGAGGAGGCCGTAGGAGGGCAACAACCCAGCAGCAGGACCGCTACCTTCGCCTTTGTGCAAGGAGGAACAGGAGGAGCACTGCCAGAGCCCTGCAAAATGACCTCCAGCAAGCCACAAATGTTCATGTGTCTACTCAAACGATCAGAAACAGACTCCTTGAGGGTGGTATGAGGGCCCGACGTCCACAGGTGGGGGTTGTGCTTACAGCCCAACACCGTGCAGGACGTTTGGCATTTGCCAGAGAACACCAAGATTGGCAAATTCGCCACTGGCGCCCTATGCTCTTCACAGATGAAAGCAGGTTCTCACTGAGCACGTGACAGACGTGACAGAGTCTGGAGACGTCAAGGAGAACTTTCTGCTGCCTGAACATCCTCCAGCATGACCGGTTTGGCAGTGGGTCAGTAATGGTGCGGGGTGGCATTTCTTTGGGGGGCTGCACAGCCCTCCATGTGCTCACCAGAGGTAGCCTGACTGCCATTAGGTACCGAGATGAGATCCTCAGACCCCTTGTGAGACCATATGGTGCGGTTGGCCCTGGGTTCCTCCTAATGCAAGACAATGCTAGACCTCATGTGGCTGGAGTGTGTCAGCAGTTCCTGCAAGACGAAGGCATTGATGCTATGGACTGGCCCGCCCGTTTCCCAGACCTGAATCCAATTGAGCACATCTGGGACATCATGTCTCACTCCATCCACTAACGCCACGTTGCACCACAGACTGTCCAGGAGTTGGCAGATGCTTTAGTCCAGGTCTGGGAGGAGATCCCTCAGCAGACCATCCGCCACCTCATCAGGAGCATGCCCAGGCGTTGTAGGGAGGTCATACAGGCACGTGGAGGCCACACACACTACTGAGCCTCATTTTGACTTGTTTTAAGGATATTACATCAAAGTTGGATCAGCCTGTAGTGTGTTTTTCCACTTTAATTTTGAGTGTGACTCCAAATCCAGACCTCCATGGGTTAATAAATTTGATTTCCATTGATCATTTTTGTGTGATTTTGGTGTCAGCACATTCAACTATGTAAAGAACAAAGTATTTAATAAGAATGTTTAATTCATTCAGATCTAGGATGTGTTATTTTAGTGTTCCCTTTATTTTTTTTGAGCAGTGTATATAGTTATAGGGCATTAGTGTGATACTGTGTATAATATAGAGTTATGGGGCAGTAGTGTGACACTGTGTGTAATATATGTAACACCCTGGGGTTGGCAGGTATATGTAAATGGTTGGAAGTGGTATCACAGATGTTTGGTGGCTATTTGATGGACCCTTTCTCTATGGTGTTGTCCCTATACCAGAGATGTAGGATAGATTGATACAGAACAGGAATGCACTGACAGCAATCTCTAACAGGAAAAAGCTTTTATTGAGCTGCAAAGACTCTGGATTGAAAATGGTGATTGGTTAATAAGCAAAATAAAATAATCACAATGATAATGAACAATTAAAGAAGGCAAGGAAAATTATGTTTGACTACAGCTCACAATACACAGTATTATTCAGTAACACAGGTCTGCAAAATGATTATTGAAACCTTTTTTTAATAATACTTTTACATTCTTAATTATACGCCTGTGTACATCAAGAAATAGTATATACTTTTTTTTTTTTTTACCACATCACATTTACCTATAAGGGGGATACATACATTTTTAATATAAAACAAGAAGTTTAATTGTTCTTGACATATTTATTGTGAAATACAAAGAAGTGTAGATGATATCACTGTGTTTTTGTCTTAATTATATAATAAAATAAAATAACAATAAAATCAAACAATAATAGAAACAAAACCATAATTTCTGAAAAAATCGTTAATATCTTGGTTTTCATTTCTTCAAACTTTGTTTTGTCGCTTTTCGCTTATACGTTTTTTCTGTGTCGTCTTTGTGTATCATTCAGCAGTAGTCAGCCATCATGCTGAGGTCCCTGCAGGGCCGATGCTAGGGTGTTCGGCGCCCTCCTGCAAACAATAAATTTGCGCCCCCCCCATACTTTACAAAGGGACAGCGCACATAATGCCCCCTGTAGCAGTGACACGTATATACATAATGCCCCCTGTAGCAGTGACACATATACACATAATGCTCCCTGTAGTAGTGCCGCTTGCACACGTAATGCCCCCTGTACCAGTGACGCTTACACACGTAACGCCCCCTGTACCAGTGACGCTTACACGCGTAACGCCCCTGTACCAGTGAGGCTTACACGCGTAACGCCCCTGTACAAGTGACACGTACACACGTTTCGCCTCCTGTACCAGTGCTGCTTGCACACGTAACGCCTCCTGTACCAGTGACTCATACACACGTAACGCCCCCTGTACCAGTGACGCTTACACGCGTAACGCCCCTGTACCAGTGAGGCTTACGCGCGTAACGCCCCTGTACCAGTGAGGCTTACGCGCGTAACGCCCCTGTACAAGTGACACGTACACACGTTTCGCCTCCTGTACCAGTGCTGCTTGCACACGTAACGCCTCCTGTACCAGTGACTCATACACACGTAACGCCCTCCTGCACCAGTTACGCTTACACACATTATGCCACACAGTCACACACATACTGTACATACATTACGCACATACACAGTCACACATACTGTACATATACACAGATACTGGGTCCGTGTAGCTCCGCACCGTTTTAGGGCCGCACACTGCACTGACACAGGGCAGTAAAAAGGAGGCTTCACGCTGCCAGCACTGCTGCCTGTCATAGAGTGTGACAGGCGCAGCAGCAGCAGCAGGGGGACATCAGCTCAGTACAGGGATGCAGCGCAGGGTGAGCCCCTCCCCAGCCCCTGGCGCCTCCGTGCACTGCATCCCTTTGCTGAGCGGCTTGCGCCGGCTCTGCGTCCCTGTTATCTTCTGTCTACATCTTTATAACATCTTGGTGGAACCGTTCACCCTCTTCAATGTAGTCTTCAAGATTATTCGGGAAATGCTCAATATGGGGATTAAAAAAATGTACCTTTAAACTCCTATTGCAGCCAAGGTTTCTGTAACTATTAAACATTTCCCTGACAATTTCTTTGTAGTTTGGATCCTTGACATTGCCTAATAATTTTGAAATCATTTGTTTGAACGAAGTCCACGCGGAAAGTTCCACACTCATTACACGCCCGAAATGTTCATCTTTTACTAACTTTCTAATGTCTCGACCTGTAAAAATGCTGTGTGTGTATATATGGTAGTAGGCAGGGGTTAAAATGAGCCGGCACAGGGCAAAACTCTGTTGCATCTGTTGTATTTCTGGGTTCATTCCGAGTTGATCGTAGCTGTGCTAAATTTAGCACAGCTACGATCATCTTCCCTGACATGCGGGGGACACCCAGCACAGGGCTAGCCCGCCCCGCATGTCAGTCCCCCCCCCCCCGCACAAATACAAAAGCATCACACAGCGGCGATGCTTTTGTATTTCTGGAGTAACTCCTGGCCAGCGCAGATGTCACGCAGCCGCCGCGGCCCACCCCCCCCAACGGTCCAGCCACGCCTGCGTTGGCCGGACCGCTCCCCCTAAACGGCGGCTTAACGCCGCCGTTCAGCCCCCTCCAGCCCAGCGACCGCCTCTGTCTCAGAAGCGATCGCCAGGCAACGACGACTGCCATGCGCCGGCGCACTGCGGCGCCGGTGCATGTGCAGTTCCAACCCGATCGCTACGCTGCGACAAACTGCAGCAAGCGATCGGGTTGGAATGACCCCCATGGTTCCATCTTCGCCAGCTCATCTTGTAGTTGTAGTTGTTGTGTGTGTGCAATGTTCTTTTACACAATATGGGGTTTAGGCCCTTTGTAGCTTTCAGCTGCAGGCCCATGTAATCCTTAATCTAGCACTGGGCGGAGGAAAGCTTTATGCTGAGAACTGAATTGCAACGTTCTATACTAACAACTGAATTTATTTAAGACAATGGGGGTAATTCAGATCTGATCGCTGCTGTGCGTTTTCGCTCAGTGGGTGATCAGGTCCTAACTGCGCATCCGTATGCACCGCAATGTGCACGCGGGTCAGACAACAACAACGGGCATCGCCGGTAAGCGATGGGATGGTGTGAAAAATTCAATCGCATGGGCGTTCGCAAGGTGATTGACAGAAAGAGGCCGTTTGTGGGTGGCAACCGAGTATTTACAGGGAATGTCCGGAAAAACGCTGGCGTTACCAAGCATTTTCAGGGGGGGGTGTGATGTCAGCTCTGGCCCCTATCAGCCTGTTCTCATCGCACTGGAGGAGTATGTCCTGGGTTACGCACAGTCTGCACAAAGTAGAATTTCCCAGCTCAGCATACACATGTGATCGCAGACTTTTACGGTGAATTTACACTCCCCAAGGAGGCGGCAACGATCTGATCGCAGGACAGCAAAGTTAGCAACCCAGTGATCAAATCTGAATTACCCCAATGTTTTATAATAAATGTAGGCAGAATACTTATTACTTTAATGAATATGAAAAAAAATACTTATTCACAAATACACCTTTTGCAGAAAAATATGATGTGATATGCAAAATCAGGAGTTATTTTCGTGTTCAGAAGTCAAAAGTCTATAAGTATCACATAAATTTGTTAAAAAAGCTTTTTTATCGCAGACCTGTGTAATTAAATGGTTCAGTTAATCTAATCACAGATATATACAAATTCCAACAACAAAATAATAATGAGGGTGAAGAGAAGAGCGATTAAGAATACTATCTCATTGACAATTTCTATATTTCTAACTTTCCCTAACAATAATGTTCCAATCTTCACAAGCAAATTACGTTGGAGCTCTCTTTTGATCCTGAAGTGCAACAGTTTTGCAATGAGGCTGTGGTAGACTGTTCTTGTTACACAAGGGGATATGGATCCTACAGTGCAACAATACTGCAATGGGGTGGAAATGTCACTGGTGTAGATAATATTACTCCTGGGCTTTATTAGAAAAATTTCACTATTCTTTGGGGTATTGCAAAAAGGATGAAGATATCGAAGGTATCATGGATTCTCTAACAATATAGCTTTCCTTGTAGCAGTTATTCCTGGGGGTGGTCTTCAGTATGCCGACTGACGGGATCCCGGCGCACAGTATACCGGCGCCAGAATCCCGACAGCCAGCATACCGACACTTATTCTCCCTCGTGGACCCCCCTGGAGGGAGAATAAAATAGCGTGGTGCGCGTAGCGCGCCACCGTGCCCGTAGCATGGCAAGCGCAGCGAGCCCGCAAGGGGCTTATTTGCGCTCGCCACACTGTCGGTAAGCCGGCGGTCGGGCTCCCGGCGCCGGTATGCTGGTCGCCGGGAGCCCGACCGCCGGCATACCATACTGAACCCATTCCTGGGACCAATGACTCAGTCTTTACTACTTAAATTAGCTCAATGTCTATATTACCTATCTTTCACAAATGATATCTCTGGAGTGGTCAACTGTACTCAAACTTGGGATCACTCTGTGGGGTTCTTTATGAGGATCTGATCACACCACTCCTTTCCATGCAGTCGTGAGCAGTACGTGGGTAGCTAATGGACAACTGGGCTTAGCACTTACCCACTTGTAGTCCGCACCACAAACAGTCTTGGTTTTCTCACTCAGAATCTTTTAGGTTATTCCACACTCCTGCTGGACCTGTCTCACCGGTATTCAGCTTCTCAAGATGGCCGCAACATCAGCGTCTCTGCATAGGTCTGGTGGTGCCTGGTCCCCGGCTGCAACGTGTTACACCCGCTATCTGGTTCTCTACACTCCCAGAAGCACCCCGCTGCTCAAACTCTGCAGTGATGCTCTTCACCGCTCAGCGTAACACCCAGTCTGCCCAATTCAGCTTCTCCCGCTACGCTCCTCACAACGCGTCAAGCTCCCTCAATGGCTTCTCTCCAACTCCTCCTTCTTCTACCCACAAGGCAGAAGAGGCTCTCTAACACTCTGTTCAATCAGCGCTCATCAGCACAGAACACGTGGCTGGGCTCAGGTCCGTCCTTAACCTCTGCGGTACCAGCATGACAATTTCTAGGCTTGCATACACTGTCTTTCAATTTTAAAGGGGCTCACACACACAATGCTCCGGGGCGGGGGGGGGGGGGGATTAAAGGGCAGTAGTGTGATGCTGTGTAGAATATAGAGGTATGGGACAGTAGTGTGACACCATGTATAATATAGAGTTATGGGACAGTAGTGTGATGCTATGTATAATATAGTTATGGGACAGTAGTGTGATGCTATGTATAATAATTGGATTTTAATTACCTACCGGTAAATCCTTTTCTCGTAGTCTGTAGAGGGGTCCACATTAGTACCATGGAGTATAGACAGGTCCACTAGGAGCCATTGGCAATTTAAGAGTTTGAGAGTGTGGGCTGGCTCCTCCCGCTATGCCCCTCCTACCAGACTCAGTCTAGAAACTGTGCCCGAGGAGACGGACATCTTCGAGAGAAGGATTTTACACAGATAGTGGCAAGATTCACACCAGCTCAAACACAAGGCAAACCAAGCTAACTAGCTTGAAACATTAGCAAAGGCTGAACAATATTACTTACCAAGTAACAAAACAGTACTTAACCAAGAACTAAGCAGTACTGAACTAAGTAACCACTGCAGGATAACGAAGCACTGGGCGAGCGCCCAGCATCCACTACGGACTATGAGAAAAGGATTTACCGGTAGGTAATTAAAATCCTATTTTCTCTTGCATCCTAGAGGATGCTGGGGTCCACATTAGTACCATGGGGATGTACCAAAGTTCCCAGAATGGGAGGGAGAGCACGGGGGCTCCTGCAGGACTGATTGACCAAACATCAGGTCCTCAGAGGCCAAAGTATTGAACTTGTACAACTTTGCAAACATGTTCGACCCCGACCAAGTAGCCGCTCAGCAAAGCTGTAAAGCCGAGACACCCCGGGCAGCCGCCCAGGGAGATCCCACCTTACGAGTAGAGTGGGCCTTAACAGACGTAGGACACGGCAATCCCACCATAGAATACGCATGCTGGATAGTGAACCTGATCCAGTGAGAGATTGTCTGCTTAGAAGCAGGACACACAAGTTTCTTGGGCTCATACAGGACAGAGAGTCTGATTTTCTGTGACGAGCAGTCCTCTTCACATAGATTTTCAGAGCCCTTAAAACATCCAAGGACTTTGATGAAACCGAGGTGTCAGTAGCAACTGGCACAATAGGCTGGTTGATATGAAATGCCGACACAACCTTTGGAATGAACTGCAGACATGTCTGGAGCTCAGCTCTATCTTCATGGAAGATCAAGTATGGGCTTTTACATGACAAAGCCCCCAACTCCGACGCACATCTAGCAGAAGCCAAGGCCAACAAAGTGACAGCCTTCCGCGTGAGATACTTGACCTCAACCTCCTGTAGAGGCTCAAACCAGTCCGACTGGAGAAACTGCAACACCAGGTTAAGATCCCAGGGCGCCATAGGTGGCACAAAGGGAGGTTAGATGTGCAGAACTCCCTTCAAAAAGGTCTGAACCTCAGGGAGGGCAGCAAACTGTTTCTGGAAGAAAATGGATAGGGTCGAAATCTGGACCTTTACGGAACCTAATCTCAGGCCCATATCCACACCAGCTTGGAGGAAGAGGAGAAATCGTCCAAGTTTAATCTCCACCGTAGGAAACTTCTTGGATTCACACCAAGACACATACTTTTTCCAAATGCGATGGTAATGCTTTGACGTTACTCCTTTCCTAGCCTGTATCAGGATAGGAATAACCTTGTTCGGAATGCCCTTCCGAGCTAATATCTGGCGTTCAACCTCCATGCCATGAAACGTAGCCGCGGTAAGTCTTGATAAGCAAACGGCCCCTGCTGCAGCAGGTCCTCCTGAAGAGGAAGAGGCCTTGGCTCTTCTAGCAGTAGATCCAGAAGATCCGCATACCAAGCCCTTCTTGGCCAGTCTCGAACAATGAGGATTGCCTGAACTGTTGTTCTCCTTAAGAGTTTGAACTCTTGGAATGAGTGGAAGTGGAGGAAACACGTACACCGACTGGAACACCCACGGAGTCACTAGGGCGTCCACCGCCACTGCTTGCGGGTCCCTCAACCTGGAACAATATCGCTGAAGCTTCTTGTTGAGACGATAGGCCATCATGTCTATTTTGGGTATGCCCCAAAGATCTGTTACCTCCTTGAACACCTCCGCATGGAGACCCCACTCTCCTGGATGGAGATTGCCTCTGCTGAGGAGGTCCACTTCCCAGTTGTCTACTCCCGGAATGAAAATTGCAGACAGCGCCAACGTGTGTTTTTCCGCCCAGAGGATGACTCTTGTTACCTCTGACATTGCAGCTCTGCTCTTCATTCCGCCCTGTCGGTTTATGTAAGCCCCTGTCGTTACATTGTCCGACTGCACTTGAATGGCCTGATTTCTCAGAAGATGGGCCGCTTGGAGAAGCCCATTGTAGATGGCTCTTAGTTCCAGAATGTTTATCGGCAGGCCGGCTTTCAGACTTGACCACCTTCCTTGGAAGGTTTCCCCTTGAGTGACTGCGCCCCAGCCCCGGAGACTTGTATCCGTGGTTAGAAGGATCCAGTCCTGAATCCCGAACCTGCGGCCCTCCAGAAGGTGAGGTAATTGCAGCCACCAAAGGAGTGAGATCCTGGCCTTTGTGACAGACGTATTCTCTGGTGCATGTGTAGATGAGATCCCGACCATTTGTCCAGGAGATCCAGTTGGAAGGACCGAGCATGAAATCTTCCGTAATCTTCCCCAGAAGGCGAATGCACTGATGAACCGACACCCGGGCTGGCTTCAGGACATCCCGGACCATTGTTTGTATCACCAACGCTTTTTCCTCTGGAAGAAACAACCTCTGCACTTCCGTGTCGAGGATCATTCCCAGAAATGACACCCTCCTGGTTGGTTCCAAATGTGATTTTGGAAGATTCAGGATCCAACCATGTTCCCTGAGAAGCTGGGTCGTGAGAGCTATGGACTGTAACAGTTTCTCCTTGGACAATGCCTTTATCAGCAGATCGTTCAGATACGGAATTATGTTCACCCCCTGTCTATGGAGGAGAACCATCATTTCCGCCATCACCTTGGTGAATACCCTCGGTACTGTGGAGAGGCCGAATGGCAGGGCCTGGAATTGAAAATGACAGTCCAACAGTGCGAATCGGAGATAAGCTTGATGCGGCGGCCAAATCAGAATGTGGAGGTACGCATCCTTGATATCCAGGGATACCAGGAATTCCCCCTCCTCCAGACCTGATATCACTGCCCTTAGAGACTCCATTTTGAACTTGAACTCCCTCAGAAAGGGATTTAGTGATATTAAGTTCAGAATGGGCCTGACCGAACAATCCGGTTTCGGTACCATGAAAAGGTACCGAATAGTAACCCTTGTTTTGCATCTGGGGAGGAACTGGTACAATAACTTGTGTCTCCACCAACTTCTGGATTGCTCCATGTAGGATAGCCCTGTCTGCTGGCAAAGCTGGCAAGCCTGATTTGAAGAACCGGCGAGGAGGGAGATCTTGACACAATATCTTGTACCCAGGGATCCAGGCCGGACGACACCCAGACGTGACTGAATTGTCTGCGTCTCGCCCCCACCGGCCCCACCTCCAGGCCACGCGGTCCACTGTCATGCTGAGGACTTTGGCGTATCTGAAGCAGGCTTCTGTTCCTGGGAACCCGCAGAAGCAGGTTTCTTGGATTTTGGTCGACCTCCTCTAAAGGTGTTGGACGGTTTGGCCTTTCTTGTTTTAGCAACCCAAAAGGACTGTGATGAAGCTGAAGAAAAAGGTTTCTTCGTAGCAGGTGCAGCTGAGGGAAGAAAAGGTGACATACCCACTGTAGCCGTGGAGATCCACGCATCCAACGCTTCCCCAAAGAGAGCCTGACCTGTGTTGGGTTGGGTCTCAACACCTCTCCTGGATTCCGCGTCACCAGACCACTGGCGCAACCAAAGTCCCCTACGAGCTCAGACAGACATGGAAGATATCCCTGCAGCCATGGAACCCAGGTCTTTCATGGATTCCACCATAAATCCTGCAGAATCCTGAATGTTACGTAAAAACAATTCAACATCACTATTATCCATTGTATCCAAATCCTCAAGTAACGTGCCTGACCAATTTACTATAGCTTTGGAAATCCATGCACAGGCAATAGTGGGACGTAGAATCGCCCCTGAAGCCGTGTATATGGATTTGAGCGTAGTATGAATTTTGCAATCAACCGGCTCCTTTAAGGCGGTAGATCCTGGAACAGGTAAAACCACTTTTTTCGAGAGTCTGGATACCGGTGCGTCCACTATGGGTGGGTTTTCCCATTTTTTCCTATCCTCCTCAGGGAAGGGGAAAGCAACCAGAACCCTTCTAGGGATCTGGAATTTTTTCTCCGGGTTTTCCCACGCTTTCTCAAAAATAGCATTTTTCCTTGGACGCAAGGAAGGTTAGCGAGGCTTTCTTACTGTCAGTGAAGTAAGCCTCCTCAACCTGCTCAGGTGTTGTATCAGCAATATTCAACACATCCCTAATAGCCTCTATCAATTGCACCCCTTAAGCAAGAGACGCGGCCCCCCTGAGCATATCCCCATCACTGTCTGCCGTGTCAGAATCGGTATCCGTGTCATCTTGCATAATCTGGGCAAGAGCACGTTTGTGGTAATTTACAGCGGGGAGCCCTGTGGTAACAGAACCTGACCAAACAGCCATAGAGTTCTATAAAACCTGAGCTGCAGATTCATTCGGTCCAACCCTAGTAGAAATCTGAGAAATCATAGATTTGATAGAGGATAACCATTCAGGCTCCCTTGCTGGTATCTGCACTAAAACAGTGCAATCCTGATTACATGGAATGAGATCATCCTGAGAGGACATATCCTCTGCAGCATATGACAGAGTCCCTGGACATAGCTAAATGGAGACCCCAGACACTCCACACACACACAGGGGAGGATAGACAGAGTTTCACCCCCAAGAATGGCAAGAGAGACACAGAGATTGGAGCCCACCCACACACAGCGCTTTTAAGGTATAGGGAGACCCCAACCAGCACTGACTGTGCACCTTAATAGGTTACACAGTCTGTACACAGCCTCCCCCTTCCTTCTACAACCCCCTGGTACCGTAAGAGATAGCTGGAGTTGATATGAAGGGACTGCTCTTCACTGATAGCGTTTCTGCAGGAAAGAAAATGGCGCTGAACGCTACTGGGTCCGCTCTGAGGAGAAACTAAGCCCCCTTAATGGCGCAGTCTTCCTGCTTTTCTGGAGATTATACTGGCCTGAGGAATTATGCTGGCAGCGATCCTGGGACCCTGACAGGCTTGTTGGTCAGTGTAGGGTGTAGGCGCTGGCTCAGGGCGCCCCTCACAGCGCCGCACTATGTACCGCTGAGCCCTGGAGCGCAGTTAGTACTGCACTCCATACCCTGTTGTCGCCATCTTCACACCGGCTCCCCGCTTACTAGGGGGGCAGGTGACTGACTCGTCACTGATCTTCTGGCTCTGTAAGGGGGTGGCGGCATGCTGCCGGGGTGAGCGATCTCCTGTGGCGGGGGAACGATCGATCCCCTCAGGAGCTCAGTGTCCTGTCAGCGGAAATAGTGGCTCAGACCCCGCAGGGCGGACACTACTCCCACGAAGCAGGGAGGCTGTTGCCAGCAGCCTCCCTGTAAAATAGTAAACTCTAAAAATAAACTTTTACCAAAGAAGCTCTGGAGAGCTCCCCTAGCTGTGACCGGCTCCTCCGAGCACATTTTCTAAACTGAGTCTGGTAGGAGGGGCATAGAGGGAGGAGCCAGCACACACTCTCAAACTCTTAAAGTGCCAATGGCTCCTAGTGGACACGTCTATACCCCATGGTACTAATGTGGACCCCAGCATCCTCTAGGACGTAAGAGAAATAGAGTTATGGGACAGTAGTGTGACGCTATGTATAATATAGAGTTATTGGACAGTAGTGTAACGCTATGTATAATATAGAGTTATGGGACCATAGTGTGACGCTATGTATAATATAGAGTTATGGGACAGTAGTGTGACGCTATGTATAATATAGAGTTATGGGGCAGTAGTGTGACGCTACGTATAATATAGAGTTATGGGACAGTAGTGTAACGCTATGTATAATATAGAGTTATGGGACCGTAGTGTGACGCTATGTATAATATAGAGTTATGGGACAGTAGTGTGACGCTATGTATAATATAGAGTTATGGGGCAGTAGTGTGACGCTACGTATAATATAGAGTTATGGGACAGTAGTGTGATGCTATGTATAATATAGAGTTATGGGGCAGTAGTGTGACGCTACGTATAATATAGAGTTATGGGACAGTAGTATCACGCTATATATAATATAGAGTTATGGGGCAGTAGTGTGACGCTATGTATAATATAGAGTTATGGGGCAGTAGTGTGATGCTGTGTATAATATAGAGTTATGGGACAGTAGTGTAACGCTATGTATAATATAGAGTTATGGGACAGTAGTGTGATGCTATGTATAATATAGAGTTATGGGACAGTAGTGTGATGCTATGTATAATATAGAGTTATGAGGCAGTAGTGTGATGCTATGTATAATATAGAGTCATGGGGCAGTAGTGTAACGCTATGTATAATATAGAGTTATGGGACAGTAGTGTGATGCTGTGTATAATATAGAGTTATGGGACAGTAGTGTAACGCTATGTATAATATAGAGTTATGGGGCAGTAGTGTGACGCTATGTATAATATAGAGTTATGGGACAGTAGTGTGACGCTATGTATAATATAGAGTTATGGGACAGTAGTGTGATGCTATGTATAATATAGAGTTATGGGATAGTAGTGTGATGCTTTGTATAATATAGTTATGGGACAGTAGTGTGACACTCCTGCATTTGAATCACTACTCCCCCCATTTATCACCTCTCAGAAACGCTCCCTATCTGCCCATCACACTGCAACTGCCGTCACAAGCCCATCGCGCACATGTGCAATACGACTTGAATGAGCAGAGGCAATGAAATTTCTCCATGTAACAGGAATTATGTATAACACTATGTATAATACAGCTTGTAGCGACTGGAATGTGACACTATGTACAATACAGTTTGTAGCGGCTGAAATGTGACAGTATGTACAATACAGCTTGTAGTGGCTGGAATGTGACACTATGTACAACACAGTTAATAGCGGCTGGAATGTGACACTATGTACAAGACAGCTTGCAGCGGCTGGAATGTGACACTATGTACAATACAGTCTGCAGTGGCTTGAATGTGACACTATGTACAATACAGTTTGCATCGGCTGAAATGTGACACTATATACAATACAGTGCATGGTGGCTGGAATGTGACACTATGTACAAGACAGCTTGTAGCGGCTGGAATTTGACAGTTTGTAGTGGCGGGAATGTGACACTATGTACAATACAGTTAATAGCGGCTGGAATGTGACACTATGTACAAGACAGCTTGCAGCGGCTGGAATGTGACACTACGTACAAGACAGCTTGCAGCGGCTGGAATGTGACACTATGTGCAATACAGTTTGCATCGGCTGAAATGTGACACTATGGCCCTCATTCCGAGTTGTTCGCTCGCTAGCTGCTTTTAGCAGCATTGCACACGCTAAGCCACAGCCTACTGGGAGTGAATCTTAGCTTAGCAGAATTGCGAACGACAGATTAGCAGATTTGCGAATAGAAATTTCTTAGCAGTTTCAGAGTAGCTCGAGACTTACTCAGCCATTGCGATCAGTTCAGTCAGTTTCGTTCCTGGTTTGACGTCACAAACACACCCAGCGTTCGCCCAGACACTCCCCCGTTTCTTCAGACACTCCCACGTTTTTCCCAGAAACGCCAGCGTTTTTTTCGCACACTCCCATAAAACGTCCAGTTTCTGCCCAGAAACACCCACTTCCTGTCAATCACACTCCGATCACCAGAACGATGAAAAATCCTTGTTATGTCGTGAGTAAAATACCTAACTTTTGAGTAAAATAACTAAGCGCATGCGCTCTGCGAACCTTGCGCATGCGCAGTAAACGACTAATCGCAATATAGGGAAACTCGGCAACGAGCGAACAACTCGGAATGAAGGCCTATATACAATACAGTGCATGGCTGCTGGAATGTGACACTATGTACAAAACAGCTTGTAGCGGCTGGAATGTGACAGTTTGTAGTGGCGGGAATGTGACACTATGTACAATACAATTAATAGCGGCTGGAATGTGACACTATGGGCCTAATTCTGAGTTGATCGCAGCAGGAATTTTGTTAGCAGTTGGGCAAAACCATGTGCACTGCAGGGGAGACAGATATAACATGTGCAGAAAGAGTTAGATTTGGGTGGGTTATTTTGTTTCTGTGCAGGGTAAATACTGGCTGCTTTATTTTTACACTGCAAATTAGATTGCAGATTGAACACACCACACCCAAATCTAACTCTCTCTGCACATGTTAAATCTGCCTCCCCTGCAGTGCACATGGTTTTGCCCAACTGCTAACAAAATTCCTGCTGCAATCAACTTGGAATTACCCCCTATATACAATACAGTTTGTAGCGGCTGGAGCTTGACACTATATACAATACAGAACATGGCGGCTGGAATGTGACACTATGTACAATATAGCTTGTAGCGGATGGAATGTGACACTATGTACAATACAGTTTGTAGCGACTGAAATGTGACACTGTGTAAAATACAGTTTGTAGCAGCTGGAATGTGACACTATGTACAATACAGAGCGTAGTGGCTGGAATGTGACACTGTGTATAATACAGAGAAGGGGGGTCATTCCAAGTTGATCGCTAGCTGCCGTTGTTCTCAGCGCAGCGGTCAGGCTAAAAATCGGCATTTCTGTGCATGCGTATGCACCGCAACGCGCAGGCGCGTCGTACAGGTACAATGAGCATCGTGGTTTTGCACAGAGTCTAACGAACATTTCTGTCGCACGGCCAAACGCAGGAAGATTGACATGAAGTGGGCGTTTCCAGGTGTCAACTGACCATTTTCAGGGAGTGCTTAGAAAAACGCAGGCATGGCAGAAAAAACGCAGGCCTGGCTGGGCGTTCGCTGGGCGGGTGTGTGACGTCAAAAGCCGCCCCTCCGTCGTTAGAATCAACTCACACAAAGAGTAACTACAGGGCTGGTCTTGTTTTGCACAAAAAGATTTTGCAGGCGCTCTGCTGCACAAGTGTTCACACTGCTGCAAAGTGAAAATACACTCCCCAGTGGGCGGCAACAATGCGTTTGCACGGCTGCTAAAAACTGCTAGAGAGCGATCAACTCGGAATGACCCCCAATAGCGGCGGTATTGTGACACTATGTACAATACAGAGCATGGCGGCTTGAATGTGACACTATGTACAATACAGCTTGTAGCAGCTTGAATGTGACACTTTGTAGAATACAGAGCATGGCAGCTGGAATGTGACACTATGTGCAATACAGCTTGTAGTGGCTGGAATGTGACACTATGTGTACAATACAGTTTGTAGCGGCTGGAATGTGACAGTATGTACAATATAGCTTGTAGCGGCTGCAATGTGTCACTACAGTATGTACAATACAGCTTCTAGCGGATGGAATGTGACACTATGTACAATACAGGGCATTGCAGCTGGAATGTGACACTATGTACAATACATCTTGTAGCGGCTAGATTGTGACACTATGTACAACACAGCTTGTAGTGGATGGAATGTGACACTATGTACAATACAGCTTGCAGCAGATGGAATGTGACATTATGAACAATACAGCTTGTAGCGACTGGAATGTGACACTATAGGGACATTTACTAAGCAGTGATTAGAGCAGAGAAGTGAGCCAGTGGAGAAGTTGCCAATGGCAACCAATCAGCACTGAAGTAACATCTATAATTTGCATACTATAAAATGATACAGAGCTGCTGATTGGTTGATGGGGCCACTTCTCCACTGGCTCACTTCTCCGCTCTTATCACTGCTTAGTAAATGTCCCCCTATGTACAATACTGCTTGTAGTGGCTGGAATATGGCAGAGAGCCTTATTCAGAGATATACGCAGACCCATTTGATTTTATAATTGAGTGATTACCAGCTGACTGCGCATATGTCTGAGGCACACTGTGCATGTAGCGCAATGGCGGTCACAGATAGGATTTATTCACAGTGATTGTCAGGGACCATTCGGGGGTAGTTACGGGAAGTGGCGGTAAAAAACACAGGAATGTTGTGACCATTTTTGGCCATACCTCAGCCTGCGACTATGATCACTTTTTTTAATAACTCCACCCCCAGACCCATAGTTCCTGAACCTATTTTTTCCCATAAAAAGAGTACTGGACACAATATATAATAAACAGCTAGGGCCATCTTGCAACATTGTAGGTACTGGGCGAAGCATGGCACTGGTGCCCCTACACACCTATTCATGGGAATAAATTGAAGAAGAAAAAAAAAGATTTACCACTCTCTTGCAGCCCCACATCGTCAATCCACATGCTTACGTACCATGAATGGGTGTCAGCACTCTGATTGGTAGATTGCCCTAGCCATCCACCAGTCACCATGCTGAGAGTTTTTGCCTGTCTGGCTACAGGTTGGGAGGCAGGTAGACAATGCTGCACTCTGACTGGTGGATAGCTCCAGCCATCCACTGCATCAGCATGCTGACAGCATTCGCTGTCTGGCTGCAGGCTAGGAAGCAGTTAGATAATGCTGCACTTTGGTTGGTGGATAGCTCTAGCCATCTGCCAATCAGCATGCTGAGAGCTATTCACTGGCTGCAGTCTGGGAGGCAGGTAGAGAATGCTGCACTCTGATTGGCTCCAGCCATCCATTGATCAGCATGCTAATGACATTAACTGTTTGGGTGCAGACTGGGAGGCAGGTAGAAAATGCTGCACTCTGATTGGTGGATAGCTACAGTCATTCACCAACCAGCATGTGGACAGCAATCACTGTCTTGCTGTAGGCTGGGAGGCAGGTAGAGAATGGTGCATGGCTGCTCTGATTGTGTTTAATGCATAATCAGAGCAGTCGGTCAGCATTCTCTTCCTGACTCTCACGAAGCTCTGGAGGCATAAGGGCGTGGGCAGAAACACCCCCCACCCCACCCCTGTCCCTAGTTGAAGCACCCTTGAATCATGGGGCCCCGGGCAGCTGCCCAACGTGCCCATATTTTAAGACTGTCCTTTATACAGCATAGTGGTATAATACAAAGTAAAGAGACAGCACTGTGAGAGCCTGTATAATGTAACTTGCAGGGGTAATGTCAGCTTGGCAGTGTGTATACTTTACTTTGTAGTGATAATAGTGTAGCACTGTGTATATTAAAGAGTGCAAGTAGTGTCACATTAGTAGTATGACAGTATAGAGAAAATACATTGTGATTGATAGGGATAGGGAATTAAATAGTTTCGGGCACCCCTATGGGGTTCAATAGTGACCATAGTATGACAATATGGAGTGTAGTAGTGACAGTAGTGTGACACTATGGAGTGTAGTAGCTACAGTAGTGTGACATTATGAAGTGCAGTAGTGACCATAGTGTGACACTGGAGTGTAGTAGTGGGTTCAGTATGATTTGCCCATGAACGGGATGCCGGCTGTCAGCATACCAACAGCGACATCCCGTCCATCAGAATTCCGACAGCCCCCCATTAATCCCCCTAACACTCACCTTTTCCCTACCCTAACCGTCCCTTGTGGGTGCCTAACCCTAACCCTCCCCGCTTGATGCCTAACCCTAACCTCCCCTTCTAAGTGCCTAACCCTCCCTCCCCGGTCCCTAACCCTAACCTTCCTGTCCCTGCTCCCTAACCCTAACTCCCCTTCTCCCGCCTAAACCTAATGTCCCACCCCCTCGGCAGGACGCCAGCGCATCCCGCTGCGAGGACAATCGGGATGCCGGCTGTCGGTAATGTGACGCCGGCATCCCGAACAGCATCGGTATGTGGACGCTGGCGTAGCGCCCTTCTTCGGGATACCAGCGTCTGTATATTGACCACCGGGATCCCATCAGTCAGGAAGCTAACTGCTTCCCGTGCAATCATGATGATAGTGTGATACTATGGGGTGACAGTAGTGACTATAGTCTGAGACTATGGAGAGTAGTAATGACAGTAGTGTGGCATTATGAGGTGCAGTCATAATGATAGTGTGACACTATGGGATGCAGTAGTGACCATAGTGTTACACTGGAGTGTAGTAGTGATAGTAGTGTAACACTGTGAGGTACAGTAAGGATCACTGTGGAGTACAGCAGTGGCAGTAGGATGACACTATGAGGTGCAGGTATGATGATAGTGTAACACTATTGGGTGCAGTAGTGATGATAAAGTGACACTGTAGGGTGACTGTAGTGACAATAGTGTGGCATTATGGAGTGTTGTAGTGACAGCAGTGTGATATTATGAGGTGTAGTCATGATGGTTGTGAAACTGTGGAATGACAGTAGAGACAATAGTGTGACATGGAGTGTAATAGTGACAGTAGTGTGACACTATGAGGTGCAGTCATGATGATACTGTGACACTGAGGTGTAGGGTGACTGTAGTGATCATAGTTACACCATGGAGTATAATAGTGACAGTAATGTGACACTGTGGGGTGTAGTCATGATGATAATGTGACAATGTGGGGTGACAGTAGTGATCAAGAGACACTACGGAGTGTAAAAGTGACAGCAGTGTGACACTATAAAGTGCAGTCATGATGATAGTGTGACACTGGGGTGCAGTAGTGACTAGTGTGACATTGTGGAATGTAGTAGTGACAGTCGTGTGACACTATGAGGTGCAGTCATGATAATAGTGTGACACTATAGGGTGACAATAGTGCGACACTATGAGGTGGGGTGCACTAGTTGCTGTGGAAAGTAGTAGTGACAGTAGTGTGACACTATGGGGTACAGTCATGATGAGGTGGGGTGACAGTTACAGACTAGTTTACAAATTAACACAACTACATAATACGAACCAGACAATTGCTTAATTATATGGGGAAGAGAGTAGGAGAGAGATTGTGAGTTACTAGAGAGAATCTCTGTATTTTATAATGTACAGTAGAGACAAATGTCTGGCACTGGAGTGCAGCATTGACAGTAGTGTGACACTGTGGAGTGCAGCAGTGACAATAGTGTGACAACGTGACAAAGTATTATAAGAAATGCAGTAATGTGATATTGTAGAGTTTAGATGTGATATTATTGGAACACTGGTCTATAGAGTACAGTAGTGACATTAATGTGACACTATAGTGCAGAGGCTAGTGAGAGTAGTGGAGTGCAGCAGCAATATTAGTGTGATCCTGGTGATACAGTCTACAGTGTAATGTGACACTGCACGGTATATAATGATAATGCAGTAGTGATAGACGTGTGACACTGCAGTAAATAGAGCGCAGCAATGAAAGCAGTGTAAAGCTGCAGTGAACAGCGTGTCGTAATCACTGTAGTGTGACATTGCAGAATGCACTAGAGACAGCAATGTGACACTGTAGAGTGACAGTACTGGGATAATGTAGTGTAGAGAGTGCTGTAACAATAGTGTGACACCGAGGAGTGCAGGAGTGTGACGCTGCAGTGTATAGAGTTCTGTAGTGACAGTAGTGTGACACTGCAGTGTATAGTTCTGTAGTGACATTAGTGTGACACTGCAGTGTATAGAGTTCTGTAGTGACAGTAGTGTGACACTGCAGTGTATAGAGTTCTGTAACAGTAGTGTGACACTGCAGTGTATAGAGTTCTGTAGTGACAGTAGTGTGACACTGCAGTGTATAGAGTTCTGTAGTGACAGTAGTGTAACACTGCAGTGTATAGAGTTCTGTAGTTACAGTAGTGTGACACTGCAGTGTATAGAGTTCTGTAGTGACAGTAGTGTGACACTGTAGTGTATAGAGTTCTGTAGTGACAGTAGTGTGACACTGTAGTGCAGCCGTGGCCAACCTGTGGCTCTTGAGCCGCATGTGGCTCTTTCTTTATTCAAATGTGGCTCCCGACACTCAGTCACCTGACCACAACAGATCCTGGAAACTGGTACACTCTAACCAGACACACAGCAGCACTACAGCGACTGAAAACTGAGGGAGCCAGATACTGGGCTGTAGTGACATATGAGGGTGGGCTGGAGTGACACAAGGGGGAGCTGGCTGGAGTGACACAGAAGGATCCTAGCAGGAGAGACATAATGGGGGAGCTGACTGGAGTGATAAAGGAGGGTGCTGGCTGGAGTGACACAGGAGGATCCTAGCAGGAGAGACATAATGGGGGAGCTGACTGGAGTGATAAAGGAGGGTGCTGGCTGGAGTGACAAAGGAGAATCCTGGCAGGAGAGACACAATGGGGAGCTGACTGGAGTGACACATGGGGGAGCTGGCTGGAGTGACACATGGGGGAGCTGAAGTGTATTATGTGAATATGGCTGTTTCAATATATTTTATGTGGATCTGGATTTTAAAATTATTTTATGTGGAAGTGTCTTTTTCAATGTATTTTATGTGGATCTGGCATTTTCATTGTCTTTTATACCAGGGGTGTGGCCTAGCAGGCACAAGGTCACACCCCATTTTTGCACAAGTGCCTTTGGCTTGATGTCGGCTCTTTGGCGTACCACACAAGAGTTTTTGGCTCTTTGTCTCTGACTGGTTGGCCACCCCTGCTGTAGTGTATAGCACTGATGTCATAGCTTTGATTACCACCAAGACCCTTTTGTTGAGCTGGTATGCTCTTCTTGAGCTGGTGGGGGTTTCCTTCCACAATACAAAAACTTACTAGTAAGTTCCCCGGTTGCTGACAGAAAATAACTCTAGATTGTGTGTGTTAAGTGCTGTGGAATACATGTACACTATATAAAATATTGTTAATACGTAATGCAGTAGTTACAATAGTGTAATAATAATGATAGTAGCGTGATATTGTGGAGCAGAGTAGTGTGTCTGCAATTTATACACTAGAGTGCCAGAGTACTGTCACTATAGCACTCTGCATTGTCATATTACTGAACTCCACGGTGGATTCACACTGTGAAGCTCAGTAATGCGACACTGCATAGTGCTGTAGTGACAGTCGTCTGGCACTCCACAGTAGTGTATAGTAGCAGCAGTAGTTTGGCATGCAGCCGTGAATCAATGTACAGTGCAGTATTTACAATAACGCCAGTACTGAAGATAGGGTGACAAAGTGGAGAGCATTAGTGACATTACTGTGACACTGTGGTATACAGTAGTGACACTGACGTGCAGAAGTGAAAGTAATGGGACACTGGTGTGCAGCAGCGTGGCACTGTAGAGTGCAGTAGTGATAATAGTCTGACGCTCTTAGGTATAAAGGGGGTAATTCCAAGTTGATCGCAGCAGGAAATTTTTTAGCAGTTGGGCAAAACCATGTGCACTGCAGGAGGGGCAGATATAACATGTGCAGAGAGAGTAAGATTTGGGTGTGGTGACTTCAATCTGCAATCTAAATTGCAGTGTAAAAATAAAGCAGCCAGTATTTACCCTGCACAGAAACAAAATAACCCACCCAAATCTAACTCTCTCTGCACATGTTATATCTGCCCCCCCTGCAGTGCACATGGTTTTGCCCAACTGCTAAAAAATTTCCTGCTGCGATCAACTTGGAATTACCCCCAAAGTGCAGTACTGACAGTATTGTGAAACTGTATTGTGCAGAAGTGAAAGTTGTGTGACATATTACAATAGTGATCATAGTGTGACACTGTAGTGTAAAGACTGCAGCTGTGACAGAAATACAACATTGCAGTGTAGAGTGTAAAACTGGCAGTAGTGTGACAGTAGTGTGACACCGCAGTATACAGAGTGCTGTAGTGTAACACTAGTGTACAGACTAGAGTGCAGTAGTAATAGTAGTTATATTGTGGAGTACAGCAGAAAAAATAGTGTGATAGTGCAGTAGTGACAGTGCTGTGACACAGTAGTGTATTTAGAGCGGGGAGAGTTGTGTGACAGTATTGTGACACTGCAGTGACAGTATTGTGACACTGCAGTCTACAGTATAGAGAGCAATAATGACTGTAGTATGACACTGTGGAGTGCTTTAGTAACAGTAGTGTGATACTGTGGTGTATAGTAGTGACAATAGTTGTAGTGTGAGCAGTTATAGCAGTAATAGTGAGCACACACAGACATAGGTGACAGCAGTAGTAGTGCAAGCAGTGGCAGTAGTAATAGTGAACACACATAGACATATATATATATATATATACACATATAGATGACAGCAGTAGTAGTGTAAGTAGTGACAGTAGTAGTAAGCAAAAACACAGACATAGGTGACAGCAGTAGCAGTGTGAACAGTGAAATTACTAGTAGTAAGCATGCACCAGACATTGGTGGTCATTCCGAGTTGTTCGCTCGCTAGCTGCTTTTAGCAGCCGTGCAAACGCTAAGCCGCCGCCCTCTGGGAGTGTATTTGAGCTTAGCAGAAGTGCGAACGAAAGGATCGCAGAGCGGCTACAAAATAATTTTGTGCAGTTTCAGAGCAGCTCAAGACCTACTCAGTACTTGCGATCACTTCAGACTATTCAGTTGCTGTTTTGACGTCACGAACACGACCTGCGCTCGGCCAGCCACGCCTACGTTTCCCCAGCCACGCCTGCGTTTTTATCTGGCACACCTGCGTTTTTACGCTCACTCCCTGAAAACGCCCACTTCCTGTCAATCAATCTGCAGCCAGCAGTGCGACTGAAAAGCTTCGCTAGACCTTGTGTGAAACTACATCGTTCTTTGTAATAGTGCGAAGCGTGTGCGCATTGCGTCGCATACGCATGTGCAGAAGTGCCGTTTTTTTGCCTGATTACTGCGCTGCGACCGAAATCTGCTAGCGAACAACTCGCAATGACCCCCATAGATCACAGCAGTAGTAATGCGAGCAGTGGCAGTAATAGTGTGCACACAAAGACATAGGTGACAGTAGTAGTAGTGTGAGTAGAAACAGTAGTAGTGAGCACACACAGACATAGGTGGCAGTAGTAGTGTAGTAGTGGTGAGTACACCACTACTACACTGTCACATAGGTGACAGTAGCAGTAGTATTGAGCACACTCAGGCATAGGTGACAGGCACCAGTAGTAGTGAGCACACTGAGGCATAGGTGACAGCAGTAGTAGTAGTAGTGAGCACACTAGGATATAGGTGACAGGCAGCAGTAGTAGTAGTGAGCACACTCAGGCATAAGTGACAGCAGCAGCAGTGAGCACTCAGGCATGGGTGACAGCAGCAGTAGTAGTAGTAGTAGTAGTAGTAGTGAGCACACTCAGACGTAGGTGACAGCAGCAGTAGTAGTAGTGAGCACACTTAGGCATAAGTGACAGCAGCAGCAGCAGTAGTGAGCACACTCAGGCATAGGTGACATTAGTAGTAGTAGTGAGAACACTCAGGCATAGGTGACAGGCAGCAGAAGTAGTGAGCACACTCAGGCAGTAGTAGTGAGCACACTAGGACATGGGTGAGAGCAGCAGTAGTAGTAGTAGTAGTAGTGAGCACACTCAGGCATAGGTGACAGCAGCAGCAGCAGTAGTAGTAGTAGTGAGCACATTCAGGCAGTAGTAGTCAGCACACTAGGCCGTAAGTGACAGCAGTAGTAGTAGTAGCAGCAGTAGTAGTGAGCACATTCAGGGATAACTGACAGCAGCACTATTAAGCACACTCAGGCATAGGTGACAGCAGCAGCAGTAGTGAGCAAAGTCAGGCATAGGTGACAGCAGTAGTAGTAGTAGAGAGCACACTCAGGCATAGGTGATAGCAGCAGCAGTAGTAGTAATAGTAGTAGTAGTGAGCACACTCAGGCGTAGGTGACAGCAGCAGTAATAGTAGTGAGCACACAAGGATATAGGTGACAGGCAGCAGTAGTAGTAATGAGCACACTCCGGCATAAGTGACAACAGCAGCAGTAGTAATGAGCACACCCAGGAATAGGTGACAGCAGCAGTAGTAGTGAACACACTCATGCAGAGGTGACAGCAGTAGAAGTAGTGAGCACACTTTGGCATAGGTCAAAGCAGCAGTAGTATTAGTGAGCACACCAGGATGTAGGTGACAGGTAGCAGTAGTAGTACTGAGCACATTCAGGCATAAGTGACAGCAGCAGCAGCAGTAGTAGTAGTAGTAGTAGTAGTAGTGAGCTTACTCAGGCATAGGTGACAGTAGCAGTAGTAGTAAGCACACTCAGAAGTACGTGACAGCAGTAATAGTGAGCAGACTAGGATATAGGTGACGGCAGCAGTAGTAGTAGTGAGCACACTCAGGTATAGGTGACAGCAGCAGTAGTAGTAGTAGTAGTAGTGAGCACACTAGGATGTAGATGACAAGCAGCAGCAGTAGTACTGAGCACAAACAGGCATAAGTGACAGCAGCAGTAGTAGTAGTAGTGAGCACACTCAGGCATAGGTGACAACGCCAGTAGTAGTGAACACACTCAGGCATATGTGACAGCAGCAGCAGTAGTAGTGAGCACAGTCCGGCACAGGTGAAAGCAGTAGTAGTAGTGAGCACACTAAGGCATAGCTGACAGCAGTAGTAGTAGTGAGTACACTCAGGCATAGGTGATAGCAACAGCAGTAGTAGTGAGCACACTCAGGCATAGGTGACATTAGTAGTAGTAGTGAGAACACTCAGGCATAGGTGACAGGCAGTAGTGAGCACACTCAGGCAGTAGTAGTGAGCACACTAGGACATGGGTGACAGCAGCAGCAGCAGTAGTAGTAGTAGTAGTAGTAGTACTGAGCACACTCAGGCATAGGTGACAGCAGCAGCAGTAGTAGTGAGCACACTCAGGCAGTAGTAGTCAGCACACTAGGACGTAAGTGACAGCAGTAGTAGTAGTAGAAGTAGTAGTAGAAGTAGTAGTAGTAGTAGTAGTAGTAGTAGTACTGAGCACACTCAGGGATAACTGACAGCAGCAGCAGTATTGAGTACACTCAGGTATAGGTGACAGCAGCAGCAGTAGTGAGCACAATCAGGCATAGGTGACAGCAGTCGTAGTAGTGAGTACACCCAGGCATAGGTGATAGCAGCAGCAGTAATAGTGAGCACACTCGGGCATAGGTGACAGTCATAGTGAGCACACTCAGGCATAGGTGACAGCAGTAGTTGTGAGCACACTCAGGCGTAGGTGACAGCAGTAGTAGTGAGCACAGTCAGGTATAGGTGACAGCAGCAGTAGTAGTGAGCACATTCAGGCATAGGTGACAGCAGTAGTAGTAGTGAGCACACTGAGGCATAGAAGACAGCAGTAGTAGTGAGCACAATCAGGTATAGGTGACAGCAGCAGTAGTAGTGAGCACACTCAAGCATAGGTGACAGCAGTAGTAGCGAGCACACTGAGGAATAGGTGACAGCAGTAGTAGTGACCACACTCAGGAATAGGTGACAGCAGCAGCAGTAGTGAGCACAGTCAGGCACAGGTGACAGCAGTGAGCACAGTCAGGCACAGGTGACAGGAGTAGTAGCAATAATCACACTCAGGCATAGGTGACAGCAGTAGTAGTAGTGACCACACTCAGGCACAGGTGACAGCAGTAGTAGCAGTGAGCACACTCAGGCATAGGTGAAAGGAGCAGTAGCAATAATCACACTCAGGCATAGGTGACAGCAGTAAGTGAGCACACTCAGGCATAGGTGACAGCAGTAGTAGTAGTGAGCAAACTCAGGCATAGGTGACAGCAGTAGTAGCAGTAATCACACGCAGGCATAGGTGACAGCAGTAAGTGAGCACACTCAGTAGTAGTGAGCACACTCAGGCATATGTGACAGCAGTAGTAGTAGTGAGCAAACTCAGGCATAGGTGACAGCAGTAGTAGCAGTGAGCACACTTAGGAATAGGTGACAGCAGTAGTAGTAGTGAGCAAACTCAGGCATAGGTGACAGCAGTAGTAGCAGTGAGCACACTTAGAAATAGGTGACAGCAGTAGTAGTAGTAGTGAGCAAACTCAGGCATATGTGACAGCAGTAGTAGCAGTGAGCACACTTAGGAATAGGTGACAGCAGTAGTAGTAGTAGTGAGCACACTCAGGCATAGGTGACAGCTGTAGTAGTAGTAGTAGTAGTAGTAGTAGTAGTAGTAGTAAGTACAGTCAGGCATAGGTGACAGCAGTAGTAGCAGCAATCATACTCAGGCATAGGGGACAGCAGTAGTAGTAGTGAGCACACTCAGGCATAGGTGACAGGAGTAGTAGTAGTAGTAGTAGTGAGCAAACTCAGGCATAGGTGACAGCAGCAGTAGTAGTAGTAGTAGTAGTAGTGAGCACACTCAGGCATAGGTGACAGCAGTAGTAGTAGTGAGCACACTCAGGCATAGGTGACAGCAGTAGTAGTAGTAGTAGTAGTAGTAGTAGTAGTAGTGAGCAAATTCAGGCATAGGTGACAGCAGTAGTAGCAGTGAGCACACTCAGGCATAGGTGACAGCAGTAGTAGCAGTGAGCACACTTACGCATAGATGACAGCAGTAGTAGTAGTAGTAGTAGTAGTAGTGAGCACACTCAGGCGTAGGTGACAGCAGTAGTAGTAGTGAGCACACTCAGGAGTAGGTGACAGCAGTGATAGTAGTGAGCAAAGTCAGGCATAGGTGACAGCAGTAGTAGCAGTGAGCACACTCAGGCATAGGTGACAGCAGTAGTAGTAGTGAGCAAACTCAGGCATAGGTGACAGCAGTAGTAGCAGTAATCACACGCAGGCATAGGTGACAGCAGTAAGTGAGCACACTCAGTAGTAGTGAGCACACTCAGGCATATGTGACAGCAGTAGTAGTAGTGAGCAAACTCAGGCATAGGTGACAGCAGTAGTAGCAGTGAGCACACTTAGGAATAGGTGACAGCAGTAGTAGTAGTGAGCAAACTCAGGCATAGGTGACAGCAGTAGTAGCAGTGAGCACACTTAGAAATAGGTGACAGCAGTAGCAGTAGTGAGCAGAGTTAGGCATAGGTGACAGCAGTAGTAGTAGTGAGCAAACTCAGGCATAGGTGACAGCAGTAGTAGCAGTAATCACACGCAGGCATAGGTGACAGCAGTAAGTGAGCACACTCAGTAGTAGTGAGCACACTCAGGCATATGTGACAGCAGTAGTAGTAGTGAGCAAACTCAGGCATAGGTGACAGCAGTAGTAGCAGTGAGCACACTTAGGAATAGGTGACAGCAGTAGTAGTAGTGAGCAAACTCAGGCATAGGTGACAGCAGTAGTAGCAGTGAGCACACTTAGAAATAGGTGACAGCAGTAGTAGTAGTAGTGAGCAAACTCAGGCATATGTGACAGCAGTAGTAGCAGTGAGCACACTTAGGAATAGGTGACAGCAGTAGTAGTAGTAGTGAGCACACTCAGGCATAGGTGACAGCAGTAGTAGTAGTAGTAGTAGTAGTAGTAGTAGTAGTAGTAGTAAGTACAGTCAGGCATAGGTGACAGCAGTAGTAGCAGCAATCATACTCAGGCATAGGGGACAGCAGTAGTAGTAGTGAGCACACTCAGGCATAGGTGACAGGAGTAGTAGTAGTAGTAGTAGTGAGCAAACTCAGGCATAGGTGACAGCAGCAGTAGTAGTAGTAGTAGTAGTAGTGAGCACACTCAGGCATAGGTGACAGCAGTAGTAGTAGTGAGCACACTCAGGCATAGGTGACAGCAGTAGTAGTAGTAGTAGTAGTAGTAGTAGTAGTAGTGAGCAAATTCAGGCATAGGTGACAGCAGTAGTAGCAGTGAGCACACTCAGGCATAGGTGACAGCAGTAGTAGCAGTGAGCACACTTACGCATAGATGACAGCAGTAGTAGTAGTAGTAGTAGTAGTAGTGAGCACACTCAGGCGTAGGTGACAGCAGTAGTAGTAGTGAGCACACTCAGGAGTAGGTGACAGCAGTAGTAGTAGTGAGCACAGTCAGGCGTAGGTGACAGCAGTAGTAGTAAGCACAGTCAGGCATAGTTGATAGCAGTAGTAGTGAGCACACTCAGGCACAGGTGACAGCAGTAGTAGCAGTAGTAGTAGTAGTTAGCACAGTCAGGCATAGGTGACAGCAGTAGTAGTAGTAGTAGTAGTAGTAGTAGTAGTAGTAGTAGTAGTAGTAGTAGTAGTAAGTACAGTCAGGCATAGGTGACAGCAGTAGTAGTGAGCACAGTCAGGAATAGGTGACAGCAGTAGTAGTCGTGAGCACACTCAGGCATAGGTGATAGCAGCAGCAGTAGTAGTAATAGTAGTAGTAGTGAGCACACTCAGGCGTAGGTGACAGCAGCAGTAATAGTAGTGAGCACACAAGGATATAGGTGACAGGCAGCAGTAGTAGTAATGAGCACACTCCGGCATAAGTGACAACAGCAGCAGTAGTAATGAGCACACCCAGGAATAGGTGACAGCAGTAGTAGTAATGAGCACACTCCGGCATAAGTGACAACAGCAGCAGTAGTAGTGAACACACTCAGGTATAGGTGACAGTAGCAGTAGTAGTGAACACACTCATGCAGAGGTGACAGCAGTAGAAGTAGTGAGCACACTTTGGCATAGGTCAAAGCAGCAGTAGTATTAGTGAGCACACCAGGATGTAGGTGACAGGTAGCAGTAGTAGTACTGAGCACATTCAGGCATAAGTGACAGCAGCAGCAGCAGTAGTAGTAGTAGTAGTAGTAGTAGTGAGCTTACTCAGGCATAGGTGACAGTAGCAGTAGTAGTAAGCACACTCAGAAGTACGTGACAGCAGTAATAGTGAGCAGACTAGGATATAGGTGACGGCAGCAGTAGTAGTAGTGAGCACACTCAGGTATAGGTGACAGCAGCAGTAGTAGTAGTAGTAGTAGTGAGCACACTAGGATGTAGATGACAAGCAGCAGCAGTAGTACTGAGCACAAACAGGCATAAGTGACAGCAGCAGTAGTAGTAGTAGTGAGCACACTCAGGCATAGGTGACAACGCCAGTAGTAGTGAACACACTCAGGCATATGTGACAGCAGCAGCAGTAGTAGTGAGCACAGTCCGGCACAGGTGAAAGCAGTAGTAGTAGTGAGCACACTAAGGCATAGCTGACAGCAGTAGTAGTAGTGAGTACACTCAGGCATAGGTGATAGCAACAGCAGTAGTAGTGAGCACACTCAGGCATAGGTGACATTAGTAGTAGTAGTGAGAACACTCAGGCATAGGTGACAGGCAGTAGTGAGCACACTCAGGCAGTAGTAGTGAGCACACTAGGACATGGGTGACAGCAGCAGCAGCAGTAGTAGTAGTAGTAGTAGTAGTACTGAGCACACTCAGGCATAGGTGACAGCAGCAGCAGTAGTAGTGAGCACACTCAGGCAGTAGTAGTCAGCACACTAGGACGTAAGTGACAGCAGTAGTAGTAGTAGAAGTAGTAGTAGAAGTAGTAGTAGTAGTAGTAGTAGTAGTAGTACTGAGCACACTCAGGGATAACTGACAGCAGCAGCAGTATTGAGTACACTCAGGTATAGGTGACAGCAGCAGCAGTAGTGAGCACAATCAGGCATAGGTGACAGCAGTCGTAGTAGTGAGTACACCCAGGCATAGGTGATAGCAGCAGCAGTAATAGTGAGCACACTCGGGCATAGGTGACAGTCATAGTGAGCACACTCAGGCATAGGTGACAGCAGTAGTTGTGAGCACACTCAGGCGTAGGTGACAGCAGTAGTAGTGAGCACAGTCAGGTATAGGTGACAGCAGCAGTAGTAGTGAGCACATTCAGGCATAGGTGACAGCAGTAGTAGTAGTGAGCACACTGAGGCATAGAAGACAGCAGTAGTAGTGAGCACAATCAGGTATAGGTGACAGCAGCAGTAGTAGTGAGCACACTCAAGCATAGGTGACAGCAGTAGTAGCGAGCACACTGAGGAATAGGTGACAGCAGTAGTAGTGACCACACTCAGGAATAGGTGACAGCAGCAGCAGTAGTGAGCACAGTCAGGCACAGGTGACAGCAGTGAGCACAGTCAGGCACAGGTGACAGGAGTAGTAGCAATAATCACACTCAGGCATAGGTGACAGCAGTAGTAGTAGTGACCACACTCAGGCACAGGTGACAGCAGTAGTAGCAGTGAGCACACTCAGGCATAGGTGAAAGGAGCAGTAGCAATAATCACACTCAGGCATAGGTGACAGCAGTAAGTGAGCACACTCAGGCATAGGTGACAGCAGTAGTAGTAGTGAGCAAACTCAGGCATAGGTGACAGCAGTAGTAGCAGTAATCACACGCAGGCATAGGTGACAGCAGTAAGTGAGCACACTCAGTAGTAGTGAGCACACTCAGGCATATGTGACAGCAGTAGTAGTAGTGAGCAAACTCAGGCATAGGTGACAGCAGTAGTAGCAGTGAGCACACTTAGGAATAGGTGACAGCAGTAGTAGTAGTGAGCAAACTCAGGCATAGGTGACAGCAGTAGTAGCAGTGAGCACACTTAGAAATAGGTGACAGCAGTAGTAGTAGTAGTGAGCAAACTCAGGCATATGTGACAGCAGTAGTAGCAGTGAGCACACTTAGGAATAGGTGACAGCAGTAGTAGTAGTAGTGAGCACACTCAGGCATAGGTGACAGCTGTAGTAGTAGTAGTAGTAGTAGTAGTAGTAGTAGTAGTAGTAAGTACAGTCAGGCATAGGTGACAGCAGTAGTAGCAGCAATCATACTCAGGCATAGGGGACAGCAGTAGTAGTAGTGAGCACACTCAGGCATAGGTGACAGGAGTAGTAGTAGTAGTAGTAGTGAGCAAACTCAGGCATAGGTGACAGCAGCAGTAGTAGTAGTAGTAGTAGTAGTGAGCACACTCAGGCATAGGTGACAGCAGTAGTAGTAGTGAGCACACTCAGGCATAGGTGACAGCAGTAGTAGTAGTAGTAGTAGTAGTAGTAGTGAGCAAATTCAGGCATAGGTGACAGCAGTAGTAGCAGTGAGCACACTCAGGCATAGGTGACAGCAGTAGTAGTAGTGAGCAAACTCAGGCATAGGTGACAGCAGTAGTAGCAGTGAGCACACTTAGAAATAGGTGACAGCAGTAGTAGTAGTAGTGAGCAAACTCAGGCATATGTGACAGCAGTAGTAGCAGTGAGCACACTTAGGAATAGGTGACAGCAGTAGTAGTAGTAGTGAGCACACTCAGGCATAGGTGACAGCAGTAGTAGTAGTAGTAGTAGTAGTAGTAGTAGTAGTAGTAGTAAGTACAGTCAGGCATAGGTGACAGCAGTAGTAGCAGCAATCATACTCAGGCATAGGGGACAGCAGTAGTAGTAGTGAGCACACTCAGGCATAGGTGACAGGAGTAGTAGTAGTAGTAGTAGTGAGCAAACTCAGGCATAGGTGACAGCAGCAGTAGTAGTAGTAGTAGTAGTAGTGAGCACACTCAGGCATAGGTGACAGCAGTAGTAGTAGTGAGCACACTCAGGCATAGGTGACAGCAGTAGTAGTAGTAGTAGTAGTAGTAGTAGTAGTAGTGAGCAAATTCAGGCATAGGTGACAGCAGTAGTAGCAGTGAGCACACTCAGGCATAGGTGACAGCAGTAGTAGCAGTGAGCACACTTACGCATAGATGACAGCAGTAGTAGTAGTAGTAGTAGTAGTAGTGAGCACACTCAGGCGTAGGTGACAGCAGTAGTAGTAGTGAGCACACTCAGGAGTAGGTGACAGCAGTGATAGTAGTGAGCAAAGTCAGGCATAGGTGACAGCAGTAGTAGCAGTGAGCACACTCAGGCATAGGTGACAGCAGTAGTAGTAGTGAGCAAACTCAGGCATAGGTGACAGCAGTAGTAGCAGTAATCACACGCAGGCATAGGTGACAGCAGTAAGTGAGCACACTCAGTAGTAGTGAGCACACTCAGGCATATGTGACAGCAGTAGTAGTAGTGAGCAAACTCAGGCATAGGTGACAGCAGTAGTAGCAGTGAGCACACTTAGGAATAGGTGACAGCAGTAGTAGTAGTGAGCAAACTCAGGCATAGGTGACAGCAGTAGTAGCAGTGAGCACACTTAGAAATAGGTGACAGCAGTAGCAGTAGTGAGCAGAGTTAGGCATAGGTGACAGCAGTAGTAGTAGTGAGCAAACTCAGGCATAGGTGACAGCAGTAGTAGCAGTAATCACACGCAGGCATAGGTGACAGCAGTAAGTGAGCACACTCAGTAGTAGTGAGCACACTCAGGCATATGTGACAGCAGTAGTAGTAGTGAGCAAACTCAGGCATAGGTGACAGCAGTAGTAGCAGTGAGCACACTTAGGAATAGGTGACAGCAGTAGTAGTAGTGAGCAAACTCAGGCATAGGTGACAGCAGTAGTAGCAGTGAGCACACTTAGAAATAGGTGACAGCAGTAGTAGTAGTAGTGAGCAAACTCAGGCATATGTGACAGCAGTAGTAGTGACCACACTCAGGAATAGGTGACAGCAGCAGCAGTAGTGAGCACAGTCAGGCACAGGTGACAGCAGTGAGCACAGTCAGGCACAGGTGACAGGAGTAGTAGCAATAATCACACTCAGGCATAGGTGACAGCAGTAGTAGTAGTGACCACACTCAGGCACAGGTGACAGCAGTAGTAGCAGTGAGCACACTCAGGCATAGGTGAAAGGAGCAGTAGCAATAATCACACTCAGGCATAGGTGACAGCAGTAAGTGAGCACACTCAGGCATAGGTGACAGCAGTAGTAGTAGTGAGCAAACTCAGGCATAGGTGACAGCAGTAGTAGCAGTAATCACACGCAGGCATAGGTGACAGCAGTAAGTGAGCACACTCAGTAGTAGTGAGCACACTCAGGCATATGTGACAGCAGTAGTAGTAGTGAGCAAACTCAGGCATAGGTGACAGCAGTAGTAGCAGTGAGCACACTTAGGAATAGGTGACAGCAGTAGTAGTAGTGAGCAAACTCAGGCATATGTGACAGCAGTAGTAGCAGTGAGCACACTTAGGAATAGGTGACAGCAGTAGTAGTAGTAGTGAGCACACTCAGGCATAGGTGACAGCTGTAGTAGTAGTAGTAGTAGTAGTAGTAGTAGTAGTAGTAAGTACAGTCAGGCATAGGTGACAGCAGTAGTAGCAGCAATCATACTCAGGCATAGGGGACAGCAGTAGTAGTAGTGAGCACACTCAGGCATAGGTGACAGGAGTAGTAGTAGTAGTAGTAGTGAGCAAACTCAGGCATAGGTGACAGCAGCAGTAGTAGTAGTAGTAGTAGTAGTGAGCACACTCAGGCATAGGTGACAGCAGTAGTAGTAGTGAGCACACTCAGGCATAGGTGACAGCAGTAGTAGTAGTAGTAGTAGTAGTAGTAGTAGTAGTGAGCAAATTCAGGCATAGGTGACAGCAGTAGTAGCAGTGAGCACACTCAGGCATAGGTGACAGCAGTAGTAGCAGTGAGCACACTTACGCATAGATGACAGCAGTAGTAGTAGTAGTAGTAGTAGTAGTGAGCACACTCAGGCGTAGGTGACAGCAGTAGTAGTAGTGAGCACACTCAGGAGTAGGTGACAGCAGTGATAGTAGTGAGCAAAGTCAGGCATAGGTGACAGCAGTAGTAGCAGTGAGCACACTCAGGCATAGGTGACAGCAGTAGTAGTAGTGAGCAAACTCAGGCATAGGTGACAGCAGTAGTAGCAGTAATCACACGCAGGCATAGGTGACAGCAGTAAGTGAGCACACTCAGTAGTAGTGAGCACACTCAGGCATATGTGACAGCAGTAGTAGTAGTGAGCAAACTCAGGCATAGGTGACAGCAGTAGTAGCAGTGAGCACACTTAGGAATAGGTGACAGCAGTAGTAGTAGTGAGCAAACTCAGGCATAGGTGACAGCAGTAGTAGCAGTGAGCACACTTAGAAATAGGTGACAGCAGTAGCAGTAGTGAGCAGAGTTAGGCATAGGTGACAGCAGTAGTAGTAGTGAGCAAACTCAGGCATAGGTGACAGCAGTAGTAGCAGTAATCACACGCAGGCATAGGTGACAGCAGTAAGTGAGCACACTCAGTAGTAGTGAGCACACTCAGGCATATGTGACAGCAGTAGTAGTAGTGAGCAAACTCAGGCATAGGTGACAGCAGTAGTAGCAGTGAGCACACTTAGGAATAGGTGACAGCAGTAGTAGTAGTGAGCAAACTCAGGCATAGGTGACAGCAGTAGTAGCAGTGAGCACACTTAGAAATAGGTGACAGCAGTAGTAGTAGTAGTGAGCAAACTCAGGCATATGTGACAGCAGTAGTAGCAGTGAGCACACTTAGGAATAGGTGACAGCAGTAGTAGTAGTAGTGAGCACACTCAGGCATAGGTGACAGCAGTAGTAGTAGTAGTAGTAGTAGTAGTAGTAGTAGTAGTAGTAGTAGTAAGTACAGTCAGGCATAGGTGACAGCAGTAGTAGCAGCAATCATACTCAGGCATAGGGGACAGCAGTAGTAGTAGTGAGCACACTCAGGCATAGGTGACAGGAGTAGTAGTAGTAGTAGTAGTGAGCAAACTCAGGCATAGGTGACAGCAGCAGTAGTAGTAGTAGTAGTAGTAGTGAGCACACTCAGGCATAGGTGACAGCAGTAGTAGTAGTGAGCACACTCAGGCATAGGTGACAGCAGTAGTAGTAGTAGTAGTAGTAGTAGTAGTAGTAGTGAGCAAATTCAGGCATAGGTGACAGCAGTAGTAGCAGTGAGCACACTCAGGCATAGGTGACAGCAGTAGTAGCAGTGAGCACACTTACGCATAGATGACAGCAGTAGTAGTAGTAGTAGTAGTAGTAGTGAGCACACTCAGGCGTAGGTGACAGCAGTAGTAGTAGTGAGCACACTCAGGAGTAGGTGACAGCAGTAGTAGTAGTGAGCACAGTCAGGCGTAGGTGACAGCAGTAGTAGTAAGCACAGTCAGGCATAGTTGATAGCAGTAGTAGTGAGCACACTCAGGCACAGGTGACAGCAGTAGTAGCAGTAGTAGTAGTAGTTAGCACAGTCAGGCATAGGTGACAGCAGTAGTAGTAGTAGTAGTAGTAGTAGTAGTAGTAGTAGTAGTAGTAGTAGTAGTAGTAAGTACAGTCAGGCATAGGTGACAGCAGTAGTAGTGAGCACAGTCAGGAATAGGTGACAGCAGTAGTAGTCGTGAGCACACTCAGGCATAGGTGATAGCAGCAGCAGTAGTAGTAATAGTAGTAGTAGTGAGCACACTCAGGCGTAGGTGACAGCAGCAGTAATAGTAGTGAGCACACAAGGATATAGGTGACAGGCAGCAGTAGTAGTAATGAGCACACTCCGGCATAAGTGACAACAGCAGCAGTAGTAATGAGCACACCCAGGAATAGGTGACAGCAGCAGTAGTAGTGAACACACTCAGGTATAGGTGACAGTAGCAGTAGTAGTGAACACACTCATGCAGAGGTGACAGCAGTAGAAGTAGTGAGCACACTTTGGCATAGGTCAAAGCAGCAGTAGTATTAGTGAGCACACCAGGATGTAGGTGACAGGTAGCAGTAGTAGTACTGAGCACATTCAGGCATAAGTGACAGCAGCAGCAGCAGTAGTAGTAGTAGTAGTAGTAGTAGTGAGCTTACTCAGGCATAGGTGACAGTAGCAGTAGTAGTAAGCACACTCAGAAGTACGTGACAGCAGTAATAGTGAGCAGACTAGGATATAGGTGACGGCAGCAGTAGTAGTAGTGAGCACACTCAGGTATAGGTGACAGCAGCAGTAGTAGTAGTAGTAGTAGTGAGCACACTAGGATGTAGATGACAAGCAGCAGCAGTAGTACTGAGCACAAACAGGCATAAGTGACAGCAGCAGTAGTAGTAGTAGTGAGCACACTCAGGCATAGGTGACAACGCCAGTAGTAGTGAACACACTCAGGCATATGTGACAGCAGCAGCAGTAGTAGTGAGCACAGTCCGGCACAGGTGAAAGCAGTAGTAGTAGTGAGCACACTAAGGCATAGCTGACAGCAGTAGTAGTAGTGAGTACACTCAGGCATAGGTGATAGCAACAGCAGTAGTAGTGAGCACACTCAGGCATAGGTGACATTAGTAGTAGTAGTGAGAACACTCAGGCATAGGTGACAGGCAGTAGTGAGCACACTCAGGCAGTAGTAGTGAGCACACTAGGACATGGGTGACAGCAGCAGCAGCAGTAGTAGTAGTAGTAGTAGTAGTACTGAGCACACTCAGGCATAGGTGACAGCAGCAGCAGTAGTAGTGAGCACACTCAGGCAGTAGTAGTCAGCACACTAGGACGTAAGTGACAGCAGTAGTAGTAGTAGAAGTAGTAGTAGAAGTAGTAGTAGTAGTAGTAGTAGTAGTAGTACTGAGCACACTCAGGGATAACTGACAGCAGCAGCAGTATTGAGTACACTCAGGTATAGGTGACAGCAGCAGCAGTAGTGAGCACAATCAGGCATAGGTGACAGCAGTCGTAGTAGTGAGTACACCCAGGCATAGGTGATAGCAGCAGCAGTAATAGTGAGCACACTCGGGCATAGGTGACAGTCATAGTGAGCACACTCAGGCATAGGTGACAGCAGTAGTTGTGAGCACACTCAGGCGTAGGTGACAGCAGTAGTAGTGAGCACAGTCAGGTATAGGTGACAGCAGCAGTAGTAGTGAGCACATTCAGGCATAGGTGACAGCAGTAGTAGTAGTGAGCACACTGAGGCATAGAAGACAGCAGTAGTAGTGAGCACAATCAGGTATAGGTGACAGCAGCAGTAGTAGTGAGCACACTCAAGCATAGGTGACAGCAGTAGTAGCGAGCACACTGAGGAATAGGTGACAGCAGTAGTAGTGACCACACTCAGGAATAGGTGACAGCAGCAGCAGTAGTGAGCACAGTCAGGCACAGGTGACAGCAGTGAGCACAGTCAGGCACAGGTGACAGGAGTAGTAGCAATAATCACACTCAGGCATAGGTGACAGCAGTAGTAGTAGTGACCACACTCAGGCACAGGTGACAGCAGTAGTAGCAGTGAGCACACTCAGGCATAGGTGAAAGGAGCAGTAGCAATAATCACACTCAGGCATAGGTGACAGCAGTAAGTGAGCACACTCAGGCATAGGTGACAGCAGTAGTAGTAGTGAGCAAACTCAGGCATAGGTGACAGCAGTAGTAGCAGTAATCACACGCAGGCATAGGTGACAGCAGTAAGTGAGCACACTCAGTAGTAGTGAGCACACTCAGGCATATGTGACAGCAGTAGTAGTAGTGAGCAAACTCAGGCATAGGTGACAGCAGTAGTAGCAGTGAGCACACTTAGGAATAGGTGACAGCAGTAGTAGTAGTGAGCAAACTCAGGCATAGGTGACAGCAGTAGTAGCAGTGAGCACACTTAGAAATAGGTGACAGCAGTAGTAGTAGTAGTGAGCAAACTCAGGCATATGTGACAGCAGTAGTAGCAGTGAGCACACTTAGGAATAGGTGACAGCAGTAGTAGTAGTAGTGAGCACACTCAGGCATAGGTGACAGCTGTAGTAGTAGTAGTAGTAGTAGTAGTAGTAGTAGTAGTAAGTACAGTCAGGCATAGGTGACAGCAGTAGTAGCAGCAATCATACTCAGGCATAGGGGACAGCAGTAGTAGTAGTGAGCACACTCAGGCATAGGTGACAGGAGTAGTAGTAGTAGTAGTAGTGAGCAAACTCAGGCATAGGTGACAGCAGCAGTAGTAGTAGTAGTAGTAGTAGTGAGCACACTCAGGCATAGGTGACAGCAGTAGTAGTAGTGAGCACACTCAGGCATAGGTGACAGCAGTAGTAGTAGTAGTAGTAGTAGTAGTAGTAGTAGTGAGCAAATTCAGGCATAGGTGACAGCAGTAGTAGCAGTGAGCACACTCAGGCATAGGTGACAGCAGTAGTAGCAGTGAGCACACTTACGCATAGATGACAGCAGTAGTAGTAGTAGTAGTAGTAGTAGTGAGCACACTCAGGCGTAGGTGACAGCAGTAGTAGTAGTGAGCACACTCAGGAGTAGGTGACAGCAGTGATAGTAGTGAGCAAAGTCAGGCATAGGTGACAGCAGTAGTAGCAGTGAGCACACTCAGGCATAGGTGACAGCAGTAGTAGTAGTGAGCAAACTCAGGCATAGGTGACAGCAGTAGTAGCAGTAATCACACGCAGGCATAGGTGACAGCAGTAAGTGAGCACACTCAGTAGTAGTGAGCACACTCAGGCATATGTGACAGCAGTAGTAGTAGTGAGCAAACTCAGGCATAGGTGACAGCAGTAGTAGCAGTGAGCACACTTAGGAATAGGTGACAGCAGTAGTAGTAGTGAGCAAACTCAGGCATAGGTGACAGCAGTAGTAGCAGTGAGCACACTTAGAAATAGGTGACAGCAGTAGCAGTAGTGAGCAGAGTTAGGCATAGGTGACAGCAGTAGTAGTAGTGAGCAAACTCAGGCATAGGTGACAGCAGTAGTAGCAGTAATCACACGCAGGCATAGGTGACAGCAGTAAGTGAGCACACTCAGTAGTAGTGAGCACACTCAGGCATATGTGACAGCAGTAGTAGTAGTGAGCAAACTCAGGCATAGGTGACAGCAGTAGTAGCAGTGAGCACACTTAGGAATAGGTGACAGCAGTAGTAGTAGTGAGCAAACTCAGGCATAGGTGACAGCAGTAGTAGCAGTGAGCACACTTAGAAATAGGTGACAGCAGTAGTAGTAGTAGTGAGCAAACTCAGGCATATGTGACAGCAGTAGTAGCAGTGAGCACACTTAGGAATAGGTGACAGCAGTAGTAGTAGTAGTGAGCACACTCAGGCATAGGTGACAGCAGTAGTAGTAGTAGTAGTAGTAGTAGTAGTAGTAGTAGTAGTAAGTACAGTCAGGCATAGGTGACAGCAGTAGTAGCAGCAATCATACTCAGGCATAGGGGACAGCAGTAGTAGTAGTGAGCACACTCAGGCATAGGTGACAGGAGTAGTAGTAGTAGTAGTAGTGAGCAAACTCAGGCATAGGTGACAGCAGCAGTAGTAGTAGTAGTAGTAGTAGTGAGCACACTCAGGCATAGGTGACAGCAGTAGTAGTAGTGAGCACACTCAGGCATAGGTGACAGCAGTAGTAGTAGTAGTAGTAGTAGTAGTAGTAGTAGTAGTGAGCAAATTCAGGCATAGGTGACAGCAGTAGTAGCAGTGAGCACACTCAGGCATAGGTGACAGCAGTAGTAGCAGTGAGCACACTTACGCATAGATGACAGCAGTAGTAGTAGTAGTAGTAGTAGTAGTGAGCACACTCAGGCGTAGGTGACAGCAGTAGTAGTAGTGAGCACACTCAGGAGTAGGTGACAGCAGTAGTAGTAGTGAGCACAGTCAGGCGTAGGTGACAGCAGTAGTAGTAAGCACAGTCAGGCATAGTTGATAGCAGTAGTAGTGAGCACACTCAGGCACAGGTGACAGCAGTAGTAGTAGTAGTTAGCACAGTCAGGCATAGGTGACAGCAGTAGTAGTAGTAGTAGTAGTAGTAGTAGTAGTAGTAGTAGTAGTAGTAGTAGTAGTAAGTACAGTCAGGCATAGGTGACAGCAGTAGTAGTGAGCACAGTCAGGAATAGGTGACAGCAGTAGTAGTCGTGAGCACACTCAGGCATAGGTGACAGCAGCAGAAATTGTGAGCACAGTCAGGAATAGGTGACAGCAGTAGCAGTAGTGAGCAGAGTTAGGCATAGGTGACAGCAGCAGTATTAGTGAGCACACTCAGGCATAGGTGACAGTAGTAGTAGTAGTAGTAGTAGTAGTAGTAGTAGTAGTAGTAGTAGTAGTGAGCACACTCAGGCATAGGTGACAGCAGCAGCAGTAGTAGTAGTAGTGAGCACAATCAGGCATAGGTGACAGCAGCAGCAGTAGTAGTAGTGAGCACACTCAGGCATAGTTGACAGCAGTAGGACTAGTGAGCACACTCAGGCATAGGTGACAGCAGTAGTAGTGAGCACAGTCAGGCATGGGTGACAGCAGTAGTAGTAATGAGCAAACTCAGGCATAGGTGACAACAGTAGTAGCAGTGAGCACACTCAGGCATAGGTGAAGCAGTAGAAGTAGTGAGCACAGTCAGGCATAGGTGAAATCAGAAGTAGTAGTGAGCACAGTCAGGCATAGGTTACAGCAGTAGTAGTGAGCTCACTCGGGCATAGGTGACAGCAATAGTAGTAGTAGTGAGAACACTGAAGCATAGGTGACTGCAGTAGTAGTAGTAGTAGTAGTGAGCACAGTCAGATATAGCTGACAGCAGCAGCAGCAGAAGTAGTAGTAGTAGTAGTAGTAGTAGCAGCAGCAGCAGCGAGCACAGTCAGGCATAGGTGATAGCAGCAGCAATAGTAGTAGTGAGCTCAGTCAGGCATAGGTGAGAGCAGTGATAGTAGTGAGCAAAGTCAGGCATAGGTGACAGCAATAGTAGTAGTGAGCACAGTCAGGCATAGGTGAAAGCAGTAGTAGTAGTGAGCACACTCAGGCATAGGTGACAGCAGTAGTAGTAGTGAGCACACTCAGGCATAGGTGACAGCAGTAGTAGTAGTGAGCACACTCAGGCATAGGTGACAGCAGTAGAAAGAGTGAGCACACTTAGGCATAGGTGACAGCAGTAGTAGTAGTAGTAAGCACACTCAGGCATAGGTGACAGCAGTAGCAGTAGTGAGCACACTCAGGCGTAGGTGACAGCAGTAGTAGCAGTAGTGAGCACACTCAGGAGTAGGTGACAGCAGTAGTAGTAGTGAGCACAGTCAGGCATAGTTGATAGCAGTAGTAGTGAGTACACTCAGGCATAGGTGAGAGCAGTGATAGTAGTGAGCACAGTCAGGCATAGGTGACAGCAGCAGCAGTAGTAGTAGTAGTAGTAGTAGTAGTAGTAGTAGTAGTAGTGAGCAAAGTCAGGCATAGGTGACAGCAATAGTAGTAGTGAGCACATTCATGCATAGATGAAAGCAGTAGTAGTGAGCACAGTCAGGCATAGGTGACAGCAGCAGTAGTAGTAGTAGTAGTAGTAGTAGTAGTAGTAGTAGTAGTAGTAGTAGCAGCAGCAGCAGTAGTAGTAGTGAACACAGTTAGGCATAGGTGTCAATAGTAGTAGTAGTGAGCACACTCAGGCATAAGTGACAGCAGCAGCAGCAGTAGTAGTAGTAGTAGTAGTGAGCACACTCAGGCATAGGTTACAGCAGTAGTAGTAGTGAGCACACTGAGGCATAGGTGACAGTAATAGTAGTAGTGAGCACACTCAGGCATAGGTGACAGCAGCAGTAGTAGTGAGCACAGTCAGGCGTAGGTGACAGCAGTAGTACTGAGCGCAGTCAGGCATAGGTGACAGCAGTAGTGAGCGCAGTCAGGCATAGGTGACAGCAGTAGTATTGAGCGCAGTCAGGCATAGGTGACAGCAGCAGTAGTGAGCGCAGTCAGGCATAGGTGACAGCAGCAGTAGTGAGCGCAGTCAGGCATAGGTGACAGCAGTAGTACTGAGCGCAGTCAGGCATAGGTGACAGCAGTAGTGAGCGCAGTCAGGCATAGGTGACAGCAGTAGTATTGAGCGCAGTCAGGCATAGGTGACAGCAGCAGTAGTGAGCGCAGTCAGGCATAGGTGACAGCAGTAGTACTGAGCGCAGTCAGGCATAGGTGACAGCAGTAGTGAGCGCAGTCAGGCATAGGTGACAGCAGTAGTATTGAGCGCAGTCAGGCATAGGTGACAGCAGCAGTAGTGAGCGCAGTCAGGCATAGGTGACAGCAGCAGTAGTGAGCGCAGTCAGGCATAGGTGATAGCAGTAGTAATGAGCGCAGTCAGGCATAGGAGCACAGTCAGGCGTAGGTGACAGCAGTAGTACTGAGCACAGTCAGTCGTAGGTGACAGCAGCAGTACTGAGCGCAGTCATGCATAGGTGACAGCAGTAGTACTGAGCGCAGTCAGGCGTAGGTGACAGCAGTAGTAGTGAGCACAGTCAGGCATAGGTGACAGAAGTAGTACTGAGCACAGTCAGGCGTAGGTGACAGCAGTAGTACTGAGCGCAGTCAGGCATAGGTGACAGCAGCAGTAGTGAGCGCAGTCAGGCATAGGTGACAGCAGCAGTAGTGAGCGCAGTCAGGCATAGGTGACAGCAGTAGTACTGAGCGCAGTCAGGCATAGGTGACAGCAGTAGTGAGCGCAGTCAGGCATAGGTGACAGCAGCAGTAGTGAGCGCAGTCAGGCATAGGTGATAGCAGTAGTAATGAGCGCAGTCAGGCATAGGAGCACAGTCAGGCGTAGGTGACAGCAGTAGTACTGAGCACAGTCAGTCGTAGGTGACAGCAGCAGTACTGAGCGCAGTCATGCATAGGTGACAGCAGTAGTACTGAGCGCAGTCAGGCGTAGGTGACAGCAGTAGTAGTGAGCACAGTCAGGCATAGGTGACAGAAGTAGTACTGAGCACAGTCAGGCGTAGGTGACAGCAGTAGTACTGAGCGCAGTCAGGCATAGGTGACAGCAGCAGTAGTGAGCGCAGTCAGGCATAGGTGACAGCAGCAGTAGTGAGCGCAGTCAGGCATAGGTGACAGCAGTAGTACTGAGCGCAGTCAGGCATAGGTGACAGCAGTAGTGAGCGCAGTCAGGCATAGGTGACAGCAGTAGTATTGAGCGCAGTCAGGCATAGGTGACAGCAGCAGTAGTGAGCGCAGTCAGGCATAGGTGACAGCAGCAGTAGTGAGCGCAGTCAGGCATAGGTGATAGCAGTAGTAATGAGCGCAGTCAGGCATAGGAGCACAGTCAGGCGTAGGTGACAGCAGTAGTACTGAGCACAGTCAGTCGTAGGTGACAGCAGCAGTACTGAGCGCAGTCATGCATAGGTGACAGCAGTAGTACTGAGCGCAGTCAGGCGTAGGTGACAGCAGTAGTAGTGAGCACAGTCAGGCATAGGTGACAGAAGTAGTACTGAGCACAGTCAGGCGTAGGTGACAGCAGTAGTACTGAGCACAGTCAGGCGTAGGTGACAGCAGCAGTACTGAGCACAGTCAGGCATAGGTTACAGCAGCAGGACTGAGCGCTGTCATGCATAGGTGACAGCAGTAGTAATGAGCACAGTCAGGCATAGGTGACAGCAGTAGTAGTTAGCACAGTCAGGCATAGGTGACAGCAGTAGTACTGAGCACAGTCAGGCATAGGTGATAGCAGTAGTAATGAGCACAGTCAGGCTGTCAGTCAGGCATAGGTGACATCAGTAGTACTGAGCGCAGTCATGCATAGGTGACAGCAGTAGTACTGAGCACAGTCAGGCATAGGTGACAGCAGCAGTACTGAGCACAGTCAGGCGTAGGTGACAGCAGCAGTACTGAGCGCAGTCATGCATAGGTGACAGCAGTAGTAGTGAGCACAGTCAGGCGTACGTGACAGCAGCAGTAGTGAGCGCAGTCATGCATAGGTGACAGCAGTAGTACTGAGCGCAGTCAGGCGTAGGTGACAGCAGCAGTACTGAGCACAGTCAGGCGTAGGTGACAGCAGCAGTACTGAGCGCAGTCATGCATAGGTGACAGCAGTAGTACTGAGCACAGTCAGGCTTAGGTGACAGCAGCAGTACTGAGCGCAGTCATGCATAGGTGACAGCAGTAGTACTGAGCGCAGTCAGGCGTAGGTGACAGCAGTAGTACTGAGCACAGTCAGGCATAGGTGACAGCAGCAGTACTGAGCACAGTCAGGCGTAGGTGACAGCAGTAGTACTGAGCACTGTCAGGCGTAGGTGACAGCAGCAGTACTGAGCACAGTCAGGCATAGGTGACAGCAGCAGTACTGAGCGCAGTCATGCATAGGTGACAGCAGTAGTACTGAGCGCAGTCAGGCTTAGGTGACAGCAGCAGTACTGAGCGCAGTCATGCATAGGTGACAGCAGTAGTACTGAGCACAGTCAGGCGTAGGTGACAGCAGCAGTACTGAGCGCAGTCATGCATAGGTGACAGCAGTAGTACTGAGCACAGTCAGGCTTAGGTGACAGCAGCAGTACTGAGCACAGTCAGGAGTAGGTGACAGCAGTAGTACTGAGCACAGTCAGGCATAGGTGACAGCAGCAGTACTGAGCACAGTCAGGCGTAGGTGACAGCAGCAGTACTGAGCACAGTCAGGCATAGGTGACAGCAGCAGTTCTGAGCACAGTCAGGCATAGGTGACAGCAGTAGTACTGAGCACAGTCAGGCGTAGGTGACAGCAGCAGTACTGAGCACAGTCAGGCATAGGTGACAGCAGTAGTACTGAGCACAGTCAGGCGTAGGTGACAGCAGCAGTACTGAGCGCAGTCATGCATAGGTGACAGCAGTAGTACTGAGCACAGTCAGGCTTAGGTGACAGCAGCAGTACTGAGCACAGTCAGGAGTAGGTGACAGCAGTAGTACTGAGCACAGTCAGGCATAGGTGACAGCAGCAGTACTGAGCACAGTCAGGCGTAGGTGACAGCAGCAGTACTGAGCGCAGTCATGCATAGGTGACAGCAGTAGTAGTGAGCACAGTCAGGCGTACGTGACAGCAGCAGTAGTGAGCGCAGTCATGCATAGGTGACAGCAGTAGTACTGAGCGCAGTCAGGCGTAGGTGACAGCAGCAGTACTGAGCACAGTCAGGCGTAGGTGACAGCAGCAGTACTGAGCGCAGTCATGCATAGGTGACAGCAGTAGTACTGAGCACAGTCAGGCTTAGGTGACAGCAGCAGTACTGAGCGCAGTCATGCATAGGTGACAGCAGTAGTACTGAGCGCAGTCAGGCGTAGGTGACAGCAGTAGTACTGAGCACAGTCAGGCATAGGTGACAGCAGCAGTACTGAGCACAGTCAGGCGTAGGTGACAGCAGTAGTACTGAGCACTGTCAGGCGTAGGTGACAGCAGCAGTACTGAGCACAGTCAGGCATAGGTGACAGCAGCAGTACTGAGCGCAGTCATGCATAGGTGACAGCAGTAGTACTGAGCGCAGTCAGGCTTAGGTGACAGCAGCAGTACTGAGCGCAGTCATGCATAGGTGACAGCAGTAGTACTGAGCACAGTCAGGCGTAGGTGACAGCAGCAGTACTGAGCGCAGTCATGCATAGGTGACAGCAGTAGTACTGAGCACAGTCAGGCTTAGGTGACAGCAGCAGTACTGAGCACAGTCAGGAGTAGGTGACAGCAGTAGTACTGAGCACAGTCAGGCATAGGTGACAGCAGCAGTACTGAGCACAGTCAGGCGTAGGTGACAGCAGCAGTACTGAGCACAGTCAGGCATAGGTGACAGCAGCAGTACTGAGCACAGTCAGGCATAGGTGACAGCAGTAGTAGTGAGCACAGTCAGGCGTAGGTGACAGCAGCAGTACTGAGCACAGTCAGGCGTAGGTGACAGCAGCAGTACTGAGCACAGTCAGGCATAGGTGACAGCAGTAGTACTGAGCACAGTCAGGCGTAGGTGACAGCAGCAGTACTGAGCGCAGTCATGCATAGGTGACAGCAGTAGTACTAAGCACAGTCAGGCTTAGGTGACAGCAGCAGTACTGAGCACAGTCAGGAGTAGGTGACAGCAGTAGTACTGAGCACAGTCAGGCATAGGTGACAGCAGCAGTACTGAGCACAGTCAGGCGTAGGTGACAGCAGCAGTACTGAGCACAGTCAGGCATAGGTGACAGCACAGTCAGGCATAGGTGACAGCAGTAGTACTGAGCACAGTCAGGCATAGGTGACAGCAGCAGTACTGAGCACAGTCAGGCGTAGGTGACAGCAGCAGTACTGAGCACAGTCAGGCGTAGGTGACAGCAGTAGTACTGAGCACAGTCAGGCGTAGGTGACAGCAGCAGTACTGAGCACAGTCAGGCGTAGGTGACAGCAGCAGTACTGAGCACAGTCAGGCGTAGGTGACAGCAGCAGTACTGAGCACAGTCAGGCATAGGTGACAGCAGCAGTACTGAGCACAGTCAGGCATAGGTGACAGCAGTAGTACTGAGCACAGTCAGGCGTAGGTGACAGCAGCAGTACTGAGCACAGTCAGGCGTAGGTGACAGCAGCAGTACTGAGCACAGTCAGGCATAGGTGACAGCAGTAGTACTGAGCACAGTCAGGCGTAGGTGACAGCAGCAGTACTGAGCACAGTCAGGCGTAGGTGACAGCAGCAGTACTGAGCACAGTCAGGCATAGGTGACAGCAGTAGTACTGAGCACAGTCAGGCGTAGGTGACAGCAGCAGTACTGAGCACAGTCAGGCGTAGGTGACAGCAGCAGTACTGAGCACAGTCAGGCATAGGTGACAGCAGTAGTACTGAGCACAGTCAGGCGTAGGTGACAGCAGCAGTACTGAGCACAGTCAGGCGTAGGTGACAGCAGCAGTACTGAGCACAGTCAGGCATAGGTGACAGCAGTAGTAGTGAGCCTCCGTCTCCGGCCGGGCTCCCAGCAGCGCTGGTGTCAGCAGCACCCCGCCTCCAGCAGCAGCCGCCCGTGCACATCGAGTGGGGGAGTAGCAGTGAGTACCTGGCCTCCTGCCCGCAGCCTCCCGCCTGTATATAAGGGGCAGCAGCGGCCGGTCCTGGCTGCAGTAGTGTGTACAGAGCTACCAGTGTACAGAGATGTTCCTGCTCTCCATCCCCAGGTGCTGCTGCTGAGCCCCGGCTCTCCCTCCCGCACACCATGCTGTTCCCCAGCTTTGACCTGATCTCTGCCCTGGCCACTCTCGCCGCCTGCCTGGTTTCCGTGGCTCTGCTCCTCGCCGTGTCCCAGCAGCTGTGGCAGCTCCGCTGGGCGGCCACCCGGGACAAGAGCTGCAAGCTACCCATCCCCAAGGGCTCCATGGGATTCCCACTGGTGGGGGAGACTTTCCACTGGGTCTTACAGGTACGTGCCATATTATTACTCTTGTTGGTATTACCCCACTGTTTGCACTATTACTACCCCACTGTGCCTCATTATTTCCCCACGCTGTGCACTGTTGCCCAATTCTATTCACTTTATCCACTGTTACCTTACTTTATCTGTGCACTGTCCCTGGTATTACTATCACTCACTGTACCCACAGTGCCTGGTCTTATTACCCCATGTGGCACTAATACCCCTACTGTATCCCCTGTGGCTGGTCTTATTACCCCATGTGGCACTAATACCCCTACTGTATCCCCTGTGCCTGGTCTTATTACCCCATGTGGCACTAATACCCCTACTGTATCCCCTGTGGCTGGTCTTATTACCCCATGTGGCACTAATACCCCTACTGTATCCCCTGTGGCTGGTCTTATTACCCCATGTGACACTAATACCCCTACTGTATCCCCTGTGGCTGGTCTTATTACCCCATGTGGCACTAATACCCCTACTGTATCCCCTGTGGCTGGTCTTATTACCCCATGTGGCACTAATACCCCTACTGTATCCCCTGTGGCTGGTCTTATTACCCCATGTGGCACTAATACCCCTACTGTATCCCCTGTGGCTGGTCTTATTACTCCATGTGACACTAATACCCCTACTGTATCCCCTGTGGCTGGTCTTATTACCCCATGTGGCACTAATACCCCTACTGTATCCCCTGTGGCTGGTCTTATTACCCCATGTGGCACTAATACCCCTACTGTATCCTCTGTGGCTGGTCTTATTACCCCATGTGACACTAATACCCCTACTGTATCCCCTGTGGCTGGTCTTATTACCCCATGTGGCACTAATACCCCTACTGTATCCCCTGTGGCTGGTCTTATTACCCCATGTGGCACTAATACCCCTACTGTATCCCCTGTGGCTGGTCTTATTACTCCATGTGACACTAATACCCCTACTGTATCCCCTGTGGCTGGTCTTATTACCCCCAGGTATTACTATACTACCACATGTATCAGTGTTCTCCTTGCTGGCTGCACTGTCCCTGGTATTAGCCCATGTAACCTTATTCTCCTTATTTTCTCTAATGCTGCCCCATGTAACTCTATTACACTTACTGTCTGTATTGTCCCAAATCTGATGCTGGTATAATTATTACTAAATTTACTGTCTATCTATCACACATGACACTAGTAACCCGTGAACTGTCAGGTTACCTGGGCCACTGTTTCCTGTTGTCTATTACTGTACTATATACTGTACTATTAACTCTGTGTATTCCGTATCACTGGTGGCACTATTATGCTGTGTATTCCCTATCACTGGTGATACTATTATACTGTGTATATCACTGATGACACTTATACTGTGTATTCCATATCACTGGTGACACTATTATACTGTGTTCCATGTCACTGGTGACACTATTATACTGCGTATTCCCTATCACTGGTGACACTATTATACTGTGTATTCCCCATCACTGGTGACACTATTATACTGTGTATCCAGTATCACTGATGACACTATTATACTGTGTATTCCCTTTCACTGGTGTGTATTCCCTATCACTGATGACACTATTATACTGTGTATTCCCTTTCACTGGTGTGTATTCCCTATCACTGGTGACACTATTATACAGGTTGAGTATCCCTTATCCAAAATGCTTGGGACCAGAGGAATTTTGGATATCGGATTTTTCCGTATTTTGGAATAACTGCATACCATAATGAGATATCATGGTGATGGGACCTAAATCTAAGCACAGAATGCATTTATGTAACATATACACCTTATACACACAGCCTGTAGGTAATTTTAGCCAATATTTTTTATAACTTTGTGCATTACACAAAGTGTGTTTACATTCACACAACTAATTTATGTTTTATATACACCTTATACACACAGCCTGAAGGTCATTTAATACAATATTTTTAATAACTTTGTGTATTAAACAAAGTTTGTGTACAGTGAGCCATCAAAAAACAAAGGTTTCACTATCTCAGTCTCACTCAAAAAAGTCCGTATTTCGGAATATTCCGTATTTCGGAATATTTGGATATGGGATACTCAACCTGTACTGTGTATTCCCTTTCACTGGTGTGTATTCCCTATCACTGGTGACACTATTATACTGTGTATTCCCTATCACTGGTGTGTATTCCCTATCACTGGTAACACTATTATACTGTGTATCCACTATCACTGATGACACTATTATACTGTGTATACACTATCACTGGTGACCATATTACCCTTTACAGTGTCAGTCTGTCACTATTACTGCAGCTGTCACTGTGCATTGTGTCATTATCACTGGTTAGTGAGTACGACTGTTAGTCCTCAGCCTGTGTATGGCACTGTGACCTGTGTAACCCGTGCTGCTGTATGGCACTGTGACCTGTGTAACCCGTGCTGCTGTATGGCACTGTGACCTGTGTAACCCGTGCTGCTGTGGCACTGTGACCTGTGTAACCCGTGCTGCTGTGTGGCACTGTCACCTGTGTAACCCGTGCTGCTGTATGGCACTGTGACCTGTGTAACCCGTGCTGCTGTGTGGCACTGTCACCTGTGTAACCCGTGCTGCTGTATGGCACTGTGACCTGTGTAACCCGTGCTGCTGTGTGGCACTGTCACCTGTGTAACCCGTGCTGCTGTATGTCACTGTGACCTGTGTAACCCGTGCTGCTGTATGTCACTGTGACCTGTGTAACCCGTGCTGCTGTGGCACTGTCACCTGTGTAACCCGTGCTGCTGTGTGGCACTGTCACCTGTGTAACCCGTGCTGCTGTATGGCACTGTGACCTGTGTAACCTGTGCTGCTGTGTGGCACTGTCACCTGTGTAACCCGTGCTGCTGTATGGCACTGTGACCTGTGTAACCCGTGCTGCAGTATGGCACTGTGACCTATGTAACCCGTGCTGCTGTATGGCACTGTGACCTGTGTAACCCGTGCTGCAGTATGGCACTGTGACCTGTGTAACCCGTGCTGCTGTATGGCACTGTGACCTGTGTAACCCGTGCTGCAGTATGGCACTGTGACCTATGTAACCCGTGCTGCTGTGTGGCACTGTGACCTGTGTAACCCGTGCTGCTGTATGGCACTGTGACCTGTGTAACCCGTGCTGCTGTATGGCACTGTGACCTGTGTAACCCGTGCTGCAGTATGGCACTGTGACCTGTGTAACCCGTGCTGCTGTGTGGCACTGTGACCTGTGTAACCCGTGCTGCTGTGTGGAACTGTGACCTGTGTAACCCGTGCCTCAGTATGGCACTGTGACCTGTGTAACCCGTGCCTCAGTATGGCACTGTGACCTGTGTAACCCGTGCTGCAGTGTGGCACTGTGACCTGTGTAACCCGTGCTGCTGTGTGGCACTGTGACCTGTGTAACTGGTGCCTCAGTATGGCACTGTGACCTGTGTAACCCGTGCTGCAGTGTGGCACTGTGACCTGTGTAACCCGTGCTGCAGTGTGGCACTGTGACCTGTGTAACCCGTGCTGCAGTGTGGCACTGTGACCTGTGTAACCCGTGCTGCTGTGTGGAACTGTGACCTGTGTAACCCGTGCCTCAGTATGGCACTGTGACCTGTGTAACCCGTGCTGCAGTGTGGCACTGTGACCTGTGTAATCCGTGCTGCAGTGTGGCACTGTGACCTGTGTAACCCGTGCTGCAGTGTGGCACTGTGACCTGTGTAACCCGTGCAGTGCAGGAGTCTCTGTATGAGTATGCAGCTATGAATGAGACACGTGTTGTACTAGGGAGTAAATATAACCTTATTTATATATAACAGGGGGTGTTGCCTGTTTCAGCTCAGCTCTGTGCCTTACCAGCTTTCTCTCTCCACTGTTCAATATGTATCTATGTACAGATCAATAATATATGAATATGCCTTTATATGCATTAGACATTAGGTGGTGTGTAGTGAAAGGAAGGTAGGGATCAGTGGGGCAGTGACCCGGAGTCGGTGTATGGGGGTAAGAATAGCCCCTGTATTAGATGTTTCAGTATTACAATCGCCTGCGCCCAGTATGGGTGTCACAGGAGGTATATAGGGGACTCTGTGCGGGATACTGTGTGCTGTGGGATTATCTATAGGATATGTATATATATAGATAGATACTGTAGATAGATATACACTATGCAGAGCGCCATACACAGATGCAGTGAACGGCTTGGGGGAAACGCATTGCTCTCTCTGGCTCAGGCTGTCAGTTTATACAGTACATGAGTATTGTCTGAGCGTGTACTGAATCATAGCGACTCACCGTATGTAACTCCTGGGATTCCTCCATCCCTTGCCCTATAACCACAGGCTGCTCCGGTCATGCCACAGGCTCAGTGCCAATAGTACACTAAGAATAATAGTAATAACAGTACACTAAGAAGAAGAATGCAGTAGTAATACAAATACTAGAATAATAATAATAATAATAATAATAATCTCAGTAATATAGTAGTAGCAATAAACACTACGGTAGTATTAATATAATGTTATAGTAATAATAATAATACAGAAATAATGTAATAATGATACACTGAGTAAAAGGTGGGGAAATTTGTGATTCCAGGGAGGAAACATCCCTCCCCCCCACATACTTCCATTGCAAGTTAACCCCTTCTTCCCAAGTAGCAGTGTAAGGAGTGGGATTAGCCTTACATTAGACATATCCAGCGCCATTGTACAGTCACCACCACTGCAATGTAACAGCCTTTGGGTGGAGGCAGCTTCTCTGCAGGTGTTAGGACATATGGGGGCATTTTGGGCGCAGGGGTTACTCCAATATGCCTGACAATTCTTTGTGGTTCCTTTGGGTAACCCCCTTTCTACCCTGTGTAACACCTTCCCCAATCCCCCCAGCCTTCCCAGTACCCACCTCCATGTCGCATTACCCTGTCAGGGTCTCTATAACTGGAGAGCTCTTTCTGACCTCTGTTCCCTGTTAAGTGAGTAATAAGCCCCAGAAATGGTCAGTTCTGGTCGCCTTGTGGCTGCTGCAGGTTGAAGCATTGCCTGGAATATTACAGGAGCCTCAATGTGACCTTTCTGCGGGGTGATGAGCCTGGTCTGCGCCATTATGTCATCATATAGAGGATGCTGCTGTAACCCCTCTGCCCATGATGTCACCACAGAGTGCTGCTGTAACCCCTCTGCCCATGATGTCACCACAGAGTGCTGCTGTAACCCCTCTCCCCATGATGTCACCACAGAGTGCTGCTGTAATCCCTATCCCCATGATGTAACCACAGAGTGCTGCTGTAACCCCTCTCCCCATGATGTAACCACAGAGTGCTGCCGTAACCTTTCTCCCCTTTATGCTGTCATACAGAGTGCTGCTGTAACCTCACTCCCCATGATGTCATCACAGAGAGTGCTGCTGTAACCTCTCTCCCCATGATGTCATCACAGAGTGCTGCCGTAACCCCTCTCCCCTTTATGCTATCATACAGAGTGCTGCTGTAACCTCTCTTGCCATGATGTCATCACAGAGAGTGCTGCTGTAACCTCTCTCCATATGATGTCATCACAGAGTGCTGCCGTAACCCCTCTCCCCTTTATGCTATCATACAGAGTGCTGCTGTAACCTCACTCCCCATGATGTCACCGCAGAGTGCTGCTGTAACCCCTATCCCCATGATGTAACCACAGAGTGCTGCTGTAACCCTTCTCCCCTTTATGCTGTCATACAGAGTGCTGCTGTAACCTCACTCCCCATGATGTCATCACAGAGAGTGCTGCTGTAACCCCTCTCCCCTTGATGTCATCACAGAGTGCTGCCGTAACCCCTCTCCCTTTTATGCTATCATACAGAGTGCTGCTGTAACCTCTCCTGCCATGATGTCATCACAGAGAGTGCTGCTGTAACCTCTCTCCATATGATGTCATCACAGAGAGTGCTGCTGTAACCCCTCTCCCCATGATGTCATCGCAGAGTGCTGCTGTAACCCCTCTCTCCATGATGTCATCACAGAGAGTGCTGCTGTAACACCTTTCCCCATTATGCTATCAGAGAGTTCTGCTGGAACCCATCCCCCATGATAGCATCATACAGAGAATGTACTGTAACCTTTCTCCCAATAATGTCATCACAGAGTGCCGCTGTAACCCATCCTCCATTATGTCATCATACAAATAATGCTGCTGTAACCTCTCTCCCCATGATGTCATCACAAACCTTTCTCCCCATGATGTCATCAGAGTGCTGCTGTAACCGTCTCTCCTTTATGCTATCATACAGAGTGCTGCTGTAACCAATACTCCATGATGTCATCACAGAGAGTGCTTCTGCAACCTCTCTCCCCATGATGTCATCACAGAGTGCTGCTGTAACCCCATGATGTCATCACAGAAAGTGTTGCCCTAACACATCTACACACAGTGTCATCATCCAGAGAGTGCTGCTCTATCCCCTCTCCCCATAATGTCATTATATGAGTACTGCTGTATTCCATCCCCCCCATGATGTCATCATCCAGAGTGTTGCTGTATCCTCTCTCCCCATAATGTCATCATACAAGTGCTGCTGTATCCCCTCCACCATGATGTCATCATCCAGAGAGTGCTGCTGTATCCCCTCTCCACATGATGTCATCATACATAGAGTGCTGTTGTATCCTATAGATTGGGGTCTACACCCTTTCCCCCACCCCAGACCCTGGAATAGAGAGATACACCCTGCTGCAAATCTAGGATGGGTGAAAAGTTGCAGAATTCAGCAATCAAAGGGGAGTATCTAGGAGGTCATTTGATCACTGAATGTCCCATGAAGGATGTGCATGGATTATTATCTGCAATTCTCCCAATAGATGCTAGTATTTATTTCAGGTCCAGCAGTAACCTTCTAGGAGTCAGCAGTTTCCCTGGGCTCAGATACTCACATTTTATTGTCATTCCCCGTCTCTATTACTCTTACAGAACAGAAAGTCAACATTACTGAACTGTGATTATGTTCTAGGGGCCCCCGTGCTGGATACAAACTCTGGGACCCTCATTATTGACATTGGGGGTGATTCCGAGTTGTTCGCTGGCTAGCTGCTTTTAGCAGCATTGCACACGCTAAGCCGCCGCCCTCTGGGAGTGTATGTTAGCGTAGCAGAAGTGCGAACGAAAGATTAGCAGAATTGCGAATAGAAAATTCTTAGCAGTTTCTGAGTAGCTCCAGACTTACTCAGCCATTGCGACCAGCTCAGTCCTTTTCGTTCCTGGTTTGACGTCACAAACACACCCGGCGTTTGCCCAACCACTCCCCCGTTTCTCCAGCCACTCCTGCGTTTTGCAACTCGAACGCCTGCGTTTTTCCGCACACTCCCATAAAACGGCCAGTTTCCGCCCAGAAACACCCACTTCCTGTCAATCACACTACGATCTGCACAGCGATGAAAAAGCTTCGTTATGCCGTGAGTAAAATACCTAACTTTTGTGTAAAATAACTAAGCGCATGCGCTCTGCGAGCCTTGCGCATGCGCAGTAAGCGACTAATCGCAGTATAGCGAAAATCGGCAACGAGAGAACAACTCGGAATGACCCCCATTATATGATCAATGAGGTTCTTCGTAGGACACATTAATAATCGTGTTGGTTGGAGCTGCAGTGTTCTATGTGTCCAGCAGGTGTCACCTTCATCTTTTCTATTAGGGCCTTGAAGGACTTATTTAGTCAGTAACTAAATCTTTGTACAGACAGCAGGAATATTGCAATCTACAGACAGCAATAATTAATATTATTATTTTATTGAAATCTGTATTAAAAAAAAAATGGTGCATTCCATTAAATCACATGTGCAGCCTGGATCTTTAATACCGAAATACATTTATATTCCAGGTGCAGTGTTTTATTTCATTTCTATGTTGTCCGTTTTATTTTGTCTCTAGCATTGCATTTTCTTTGCAATGTTGCTATTTAAGATTCCATTTTTGTTTTTTAAATATAGGTCCTACAGGTGGCGCTGTAGAGCATGGACTCCATCAGGGTTCCCTCTTCAGCATGAAATATAATATCCGCCCACTAGGGCCAACCAATCTGTTATATTTAGAAGGTTAACACAAATCCTCTATTACACAAAAAAAAGGCAACAAAATATATATTTTTAAAGTAAAATTTATCTTTTCTTTTCAAGGGGTACGAGAAAGGGTATTCCTTTTTTCCACATGCTCCATCCAAAAACAGTTCTAGGCTAAAAATACAAATTTTTGTATAAATTGGACTCCAGTCGCAGCTCCTACCACATAAAGGTGGTCTTTGTACTGCAGTGGAAATGTTGTACAAATATCTCTTTATTAATGGCACAAAAACTACTTTAATTATATTTACGTAGATCAGAAACACAGTCACCTGAACTTTGAAAATTCACAACCACAGTCTGTTTGCTCAGGGACATTGGGGGGGATTTTTCTCTCCCCCTGCATGCCACAGACGTTTTTTTTCTTCACGTTGATATTTATATGATATTAACTGTGATTTGTTTGCACGTGTTTGTGTTGGGTGTAAAGATGTAAAACAGAGAACAGAATGGCTGACCCGCAGAGCTTACAGTTATTCTTAGTGTAGATCACGGGCATTTTCTTTTTTTATAAATCCCCTGTCCAACAAAATCACATTTCAAATACCAGTTTTACTGTATAGTGGAGTTTTCGGCGCAATCTCCTCTGGGATTCAGGTTATGCGAAAGTTAGCTGTGTGATATTAAACATGAAAACGTGATGTTTTCTTCATAGGAGAAACTTTATTTACAAGAACAACATGGTTGAGCCCCTTTGGCCATGGTATGTCCACCAATGGTCTTCATCTTGTTTAGCATTTGAAACAGTGTAATTTGTGAAAGTCTGAGCACTGAGTTTACATAGAATGTCTTCAGGGATGGGAGTAAAGCGTTTCCATGCACGGATTTATGTCAGGGGAAAATGGGCTTCCGTTGTTCCTTGGTGCCGTCTTCCTCACTGTACATGTCCCCAGTGCGTAAAGTAATGGAATTCAATGGTGAGGGCCCAAGGTTGAGGGGTGTGGCCATCCACCCAAAATGGGTGTGGCCAGCAACCACCGAGGGATTTGGCCAACCATTAGTGAGGACATGCAAAGAACACAGCCCCTTAATAATGGAAGGCTTAGCGGTGGTTAGGACCACCCACTTTGATTGGCAGGAGGGCTAATCTTGGTGTATTTTCCATAGAAACAAACCAAGCACATTCATGATACTGGCCCGCAAGGTGCATACACACGGTGAGACTATCTTCGATTTTGACAATGCGATATTGGTTATGTGCGATTTTGACTATACTTTGGTTCTAGATAGTCAAAATTGGCTTGCCTGCACAGTTTATCTAACCTTGCGATACCGACTTTGCGGAAGTGCGCATCAGGATCGAATCGGTGTGGTAAGGTGGCTAACACCTTGAGACTTGCGCTAACTTTCCTTGCGATTTTGACTATATAGTCAAAATCGCAAGGCAATATCTCACAGTGTGTACACACCTTTAGAGGCCTCAGACAGTAGGACCCACCAGAGATTTCCCCTGTCTGCCACTTGGCCAGTCTGACCCTGTTGAAACCTAAGTGTCATCGGTCACATGTGGTGGTGGTGGTGGGGTGGCATCTCCAGCAATCTGGGGGTTCCCAGCTTAATAGTGGGATACGGCGATGAGGAAGGGGGATAGAAGAAACCTCACATGCTACATGGCGTTCCCCTTAATGGGTGGTTTCTTCCTGACGGTTGCCGCACATTCACTGCTTGTTAATAAATAACCTCCACTGTATGAGCTGCTTTTCAAATCCAGAGTCCAACTCGTGCCACGCGGTATAAACATCCCTTGTGCTGGCAGAAGAAGTGTTTACCTGCGGCCGTCTCCGTTTGTTTGTGTATTTAGTGACGCAGTAGATGTGCTGGGACAGGTCTCACAGCCACAGACTCCAGTGGACATTTTCCATCATTTCAGGCCGAAGATTTCTCACAGTGCCTGTAAAGAGTCACCGCCCTCCCTGCGCTCATCTACGTAGCCACAGTCCATGTTTCTGCTGCCGTAGAGTCCCCAGGATGCTAATTGCATTCGCTTCAGAAGGGAAAACTTGTAATCACTTGGATTGCTCCTCTGTGACCTTTTACACCCTCACTGTAGCTCTGTCTGTGACCCCAGACAATGCACCTTTCACTACTCCGCCTGCCAGTCTGCTGAAGCAGACACATCTGTTTCTCCATGTGGGGACCCTGAGCAGCCAAACACCTACAGTAATTACACCATCCTCTCTCTCTCTCTCTCTCTCTCTCTGCACTTGGGGCCAGCTGGCAGGTTGCAAGTGAAGGCAGTCATCGTCCCCGGGCACCGTAGTGCCACATCCCTGCTTCTGGAATCCCCGGGCCTCCCTGGCAGGCAAATGTCGCCCTGAACTCAAATGCAGCTAGGACGGCTTTAGGACGGCGGTTAGTGTGAGGCGTCTGGAACTCGGGCACAGATTGAACGTGACTTTGTTGGGACGGTCGGAGGATATTTATTGAAGTGGAATAAAAATAAAATCTTATTCATTGGGGCGGGGAGTTGGCGGGGGCAGGTTCAGAGAGCACCAGTAAACTTTCCAGAGTTCTAGGTAACCAGCAAGTTCTGCCCTGTTTTGTCATCTGCAATTTTTTTTTTTTTTGAGCTATGATGGCTTTGCCAGCGCAGTGCCACCCACTGGCTCGCCATTCAGCTTAAACAGCAAAAAAAAAATAAAAAAAATTGTTTAAGAGTAAAGATAATTCTTTACAAAGTTGTGGCATACTTGTATTCAGGTTGGCATAGCTAGCTGGCTGCTAGTAGCCACTCACTTTTTTTTTAATGGTAATTCAGGAATTTTAGATTAATACCTTTAACGCAAGCCGCCCCCTCCCCCCCATCCCTTCCCCCATGACCACAGAATTTTCACAGCCCAAATGACCTATTAATATAATGTATAGTCACCTTCTTGTGTCACATAAACAAAATACACTATAGCTTACAAAAAGCACTACGTTTGCTCATAGACAGTAAAATATATATATATATAATGTATCATCCGCTGTGTAACTAGTCTGCAGCTAAATGTAATTTATCCCATGCCTTTAAAGCTGGTGAGACTCCTAGTTTGTAATTAAGGTTGTGGTGTACGTGTAGTAATGATTGGTACTATCCTAAAATTCCCTTCTGGAGGTGAAATATATTTGCAGTCGCTGTAACCGAAGTGAGCCAACTACACAGAAAAGAATCAATGCATTTAGATGAAATCATCTTCATCTCTGCTACTAATAAGACCAAACGACGGCTTCGGACCCCGTGTGTGTCTGTAGAGCCAGTAGCCTGACCTGCTTCATACTTCGTGGACAGCTCTATACTGCCCTCTAGGGGCAACTCTAATAACTCTTCTGCCATCACCCATAGGATACATCTGGGTCTATAGGTGCTCTATGCTATGGGGGTCATTCTGAGTTGATCGCTAGCTGCCGTTGTTCGCAGCGCAGCGATCAGGCTAAAAACCGGCAATACTGCGCATGCGTATGCACCGCAATGCGCAGGCGCGTCGTACGGGTACTATGAGCATCGTGGGTTTGCACAGAGTGTAACGAACATTCCAGTCGCACGGCCGAACGCAAGAAGATTGCCATGAAGTGGGCGTTTCTGGGTGTCAACTGACCGTTTTCAGGGAGTGCTTATAAAAACGCAGGCGTGGCAGAAAAAACGCAGGTGTGGCTGGGCGTTCGCTGGGCGGGTGTGTAACGTCAAAAGCCGTCCCTCCGTCGTTAGAATCCATGCACTCGAAGAGTAACTACAGGGCTGGTCTTGTTTTGCACAAAAAGATTTTGCAGGCGCTCTGCGTTCGCACTTCTGCAAAGCGAAAATACACTCCCCAGTGGGTGGCGACAATGCGTTTGCACGGCTGTTAAAAACTGCTAGCGAGCGGAATTTACCCCTATATCCAGCTCTGTAGGCACTGATTGTGGCCAGATACCCATCAGCTCCTAGTAATGGAAGCGGTGACACATGTAAGGGGAATATTTGTCATTTACAGTGTGCTTTCCCCTGATATTTGCGGATTAGCAGGTCAGAAAGTCATATTTGCACTAATTAATCTTACTGATGTCAGAGGGCATCACCTGTGAAGAGCAGAGGAGGTCTCACAACTTGTACATGGAATGGCATGTGCAAAATGAGTCACTGTCCTGCCTGATACTTAATGTGGGAATCCCTGATAGAAGAGTGTTTGGATGTTTGTCGTGGTGATGATGGCACTAATCTGCACCAGAAAGAAGCAGACTGCAGTTATTAACTTATTTCCATTTGTATTGCTGTCCCCCAACACTTTCTGCATGTCACCTCCTTATAGGCACAGTCCCGCTTCTAAGACTTCTTTCATGAGGTGACTGAGTATGACCCCTCTATTCCATATAGAAACGGACATCATATACGTATTCTGGGAAGTTTTTATTTGGCATTATAGTGTTTGCTTCTTGTCCTTTTCTCTCCCAGTGACGGAATATCTTCTCTTTTTTCCCCTGCAGGGCTCAGGTTTCCAATCATCAAGGAGAGAGAAATATGGAAATGTTTTTAAGACCCACTTGCTGGGTCGCCCGCTGATCAGGGTGACAGGAGCTGACAATGTCAGGAAAATCCTTATGGGGGAACACCACCTGGTCAGCGCCGAGTGGCCCCGCAGCACACGGATGTTACTGGGGCCCAACAGTTTGACCAATTCTATCGGGGACATCCACCGACACAAGAGGAAGGTAATAAAGTTCACCCAAAAAGTTACTGCTTTAGCTCTTGGCTAGTAAAAGGAAATATACCTTCTCTATAAGTACTGTAGGCTGCTTTTTCATGAGCACATTTTGAGCATTAACTCTCCAACGACTGTGCCAGTTCCCTGGTGCTCAAAGAGTCCAAAGGGTCTTTTCATGAAGCAGTGGAAAGAGTGAAGAAGTGATCCAGTCGAGAAGTTGGCCCATGGCAACCAATCAGTGTTGAGGTAACATTTCTAAAGTGCATTCTATAAAATTATACGAAGGAGCTGATTGGTTGCCATGGGATCTTCTCCAGTGGCTCACTTCTCCACACTTTTCACTGCTTCATGAATAGAACCCCCAAATCTGTAGGCTGAGAGAGTAAGTTGATTCAGTTTGAGGCTGTTGACTCGCCTAGTCCAACAATTGCCATTTACGTTCATATCTAGCCTATGAGCCCTGGAGGCTCATAAAGATTGCAGGAGTGATTGTGATGAGCTATCCCAAGCATGGCACCTGTGCGGCAATGCTATTCAAGAGGAAGAAGATGACAGTTTTATCATTTTGTTGGCTAATTAAAGAGGGTTTCCACTATTTAAAATGTTACTAAGGGGTCTATTCATGAAGTGTAGAAGTGATCCAGTGTAGAAGTTGCCCATGGCAACCAATCAGCTGCTCTGTATAATTTTATAGTATGCAAATTATAACTGTTACATCAATGCTGATTGGTCGCCACGGACAACTTCTCCACCGGCTTACTTCTTTACACTTTTCACTGCTTTATGAATAGACCGCTTTACTGATAATAGTGATTATCTGTATTCTGCGGTGTCCTGGTGGCCCCATGGAGGGGTTACGCCTCAGATGGCTTCAATCTATGTATTTGCAAATACCCTCCCAAAATGTTTTACTAAATACATTGGTCTTTCTTTTGATCTCCACCATGCTCTCTGCATTGGATTTCGCTGAGTCCAAAAGGTAGCTTTGTGACATAGAAAGTCAACGTTGGAAAACCCAGTTGGAATCGGGAAAGATAAAGCAATGTATTTAGTACAGGCAGCAGTTGCAGATGGGCATTGCACAGCCCAAAAGAACGTTATCTGAAGGTGGCAAGCCCCCTTTAAATTAATGTTTTTTTAAAGGAAGTGCACATGATAGGAAACAACTGTTACATGTTTATGGCACTGGGGCAAAGTGTTTTGCAGTGGTGTAGTTATGCATGTAAGGTGGATATTACTGCATGCACTGGATATAATAGATCCTGTCTGGAATATATCTCCCTGTATGTATTTCTGGAAATGGAGACACAGGGCAGGATGTAATGCCGCCCGAGTTCAGCGGCCTTGCGGGATGTAGGCCGAACTCTGACGTTTTTTCAAAGGGGCAGTCACTTACAAGGAAAAACCATACCGCCCGTATTTAAAAACATGCACAAGTTCAAAACAATTATTTGATAGAATGTACAGCTCTCTTCTAGGGGACGATGTATACAAGCTTGGAGAGAGATAAACTACTAGCCAATCAGCTGCTAAGTGCCATGTTACAGTCTGTGTTTGAAAACTGACAGGAGCTAATTAGTTAGTACTTTATCTCTCTCCGATGTATCTATTTCCATGGCTTGCTACATCTTCCCCCCCAGCCAGTAGGCAACGGCGTCCTCTTTTGGGAAAATTCTGTAAGAAGCAGCTGTGTTATGAACGGCAATAGTGAGAAGCACAGACTTTTACACTGTTCTAGTTTGTTCTAGCAGTGCCCTAAGAAAAATGCACTTTCATGGCAGGTGGCTGCTCTGGGGGGGTCATTCTGAGTTGTTCGCTCGTTATTTTTTTCTCGCAACGGAGCGATTAGTCGCTAATGCACATGCGCAATGTCCGCAGTGCGACTGCGCCAAGTAAATTTGCTATGCAGTTAGGTATTTTACTCACGGCATTACAAGGTTTTTTCTTCGTTCTGGTGATCGTAGTGTGATTGACAGGAAGTGGGTGTTTCTGGGCGGAAACAGGCCGTTTTATGGGAGTGTGCGAAAAAACGCTACCGTTTCTGGGAAAAACGCGGGAGTGGCTGGAGAAACGGAGGAGTGTCTGGGCGAACGCTGGGTGTGTTTGTGACGTCAAACCAGGAACGACACTGACTGAACTGATCGCAGATGCCGAGTAAGTCTGGAGCTACTCAGAAACTGCTAAGAAGTGTCTATTCGCAATTCAGCTAATCTTTCGTTCGCAATTTTGATAAGCTAAGATTCACTCCCAGTAGGCGGCGGCTTAGCGTGTGCAAAGCTGCTAAAAGCAGCTTGCGAGCGAACAACTCGGAATGACCCCCTGGGTGTAGTGACTCTGCACACAGTACACGTAGGAGAGCTGTAATTGTCCTAGTGTGATACGGTACGTGTGATAAGGCAGTGCAGCTGGGTGCCGCCTGCCAAGTGATAATCACAGGCTCCTGTTTGCAGTGTCCCAGGCGGGAGAGGTGTAACTACTAATGTAAGGTGACAGTTATGGAAAGTGACAGGCTACACACTGTATAATGTCTAGCGAACGTCTTTCTGTTCCATACACTCTGTTGTATAAGACAAGAACCCTATATCCTTCCGTGTTGATATTACGCATGGTTTTATTATACGATATATAGGGTATCTACAGTCCTTATCTTGTCCTGTGTACATTGATCCCAGTATCTCTCTGGTGGCCTTGACCTTGCAGACGGGTTTACAAAGTGACTCTCAGTTGTCTCTCGGAGATGGCCCAGACCAGAGGCACCATTTAGACCACTTTGAGGCTTTTGCACCTTCAAGTGAACGGAGTTTATTGGCACGTCTTCCTGACACTCTTGCTAAACGTATTGCTTTTCTGGCTCCATCTGATGCTATTGCGTCATCAGACGGAGTCATTTATTCTCGTTGCCTCTTAATATAACACTGAAAACTGATTTTTATCGTATCCAAAGGCGGTGAAGTGTAAAGAGAAAAGCCAGAAAGATAGAGCAATGCATTAAGTAGTGAAGGCGGTACTTTTGCAGTGCAGTACATTAAGGCTGTCGGGCGGTGGAAAGACCCTGTATCCTATGCCAGAATGTCACCCTGTGATAAGTGTATATGCTTTCCCTTGCCTGATCTCAGAGATCAGATTACTGCTGAGGATAATGCTAACTTGCACGTTCACCCTAAACTTTTATCCCATCGCTAAAATAAACCAGGGTCATCTATATTCGTTTAAGTATTGACTTTTATCTGCCCTCTTATACACTGCATGGAGCCTGATCTGTCTGTATCACAGCGCATTCTTACGGCACATGGTGCAGCAGAGTGTAGTGAGATGAGTCTGGCAGCCAAAGGGTTACTCATTGGATGTGTGATCGCCAGTGTGCTCCACCACCTCTGCCGCCGTGCTCGCTAGGTGCAGTATAACAATAGCAGCCTCTCTTAAGGGATCCCCAGCTGGTTGTGTGTGTGTGTGTGTGTGTGTGTGTGTGTGTGTGTGTGTGTATGCTACTTATGGCACGTGCAGCAATGAACTTCAGTAACCCAAGACTGGTCTCCTCCTTTACCAGCCCAGGCTGCTCTCTTAAAGTGGCCATTCTACTATAGCAGCACATGTCTGATCCTGTCGTCTGGGTCTCTACATCTCAGGCAGAGATTCCTCAGTGTGTTCTATAGTAGTGCAGGAACTTTCTTCTGTTTTGTAAAAGGTTTTATAAAAATCCTGCAATGTTGCCGGCTGAACTTTGTAAATTCCTTGAAATAAATCATTGCAAATATCAGGACTTGTCCATTCTTCCAAGGGGGAAAAAAAAAGAAAAAAGCACTGAAATGAAGCCTGGTAGGTGGGTTAGCTGGATACAGTTGTTGGGCCAGCTGGTGCCGTTTGTTGGGTCAACTGATGCTGGTCGATACTGGTGGAAACAAAACAATATCCTCAAGTGCTGGATTGGATTCTGATTTGGTGACTTAGAAGACCATCAACGGTTGAATAATATCAGTGCCATGGTCACCAAACCATTGGGTGACCACACCTGATTTGTAGATGGGACATTGTTATCCTGGAAGATCCTACTCCCAGCAGGAAAGGGTGAAGATAGGGGTTAACAATGGCTATGCCCTCTAAGAGTGGTAGGGCAGGGAGATGTCTCCACAACATTCTGGAACCCCCTAGAACACTTTACTATTGAAACGGTTGGAAGTTATTGCACTTTGTTGAGAACATGGTGAAGGATAATTCATGTGACCACATTCCGTTATTCCATTGTGTCCATGCTCTCTGCACCATGGTGCTTGCACATGTCTAGTGATAGGCATATGCACTGCAAACAGACTACACTAGGATATGTCCTCTGCAGCTTCCTGGTGGACCATTTATGGTGCAACTACTGAAGCTACCAGCTTTACAGTCTGAAGCTTGCAGTGACTTGATCTGTAGTTGCCCTTTGCCAGGCTCTTCAAATGAATGCACAGAAGTCAGGGCCCTGGACTGCAATGGCTTCTAACCACTGTTGTATTTACTTGATCTAATTTGCCTCAGAGGCAGAGCCGGCCCTAACCAATATGATGTCCTAGGCAAGATTTTGGCTGGTGCCCCCTAGCACCGCCGCTAGTTCTGCAGGAGATGCCTGGCATGAGTCAGCTGGCAGCTCTGCTAACGTCAGGTGCCTTTTGTTTATGAAAATGCATCACATTATTTGCATTACTATGTGGCTAGGATGCACAAAAAGTTTCTGCTGATTAAAATGATATGCAGCATGCCTTTATTCTGTGTGCGACTGTGGCTGTATCTGCATACGAAATGCTACATTACAGTGATTTCCAGGAATACACTGCAACGTAGCATTTCGTATGCAGATACAGCTGCAGTCACACAGAATATAGGCATGCTGCATATCATTTTAATCAGCAGAAGCTGCTGGTGCCCCTAAGCATACCAAATGCCCTAGGCATTTGCCTAGTTTGCCTATGCCTAAGGCCGGCTCTGCTCAGAGGTCCCAGAGCTAACTGGGTAAGCACCACGTTAGGCACATTACTAAGCTGAGCTGTCTTGATATATGGTTCTGTGTTGCGCTGAAAATCGTTTTCAGGAACCCTTAGCCACATGAACGTGATTGTTTCAGAGCCGACATCCCACCGCTGCAATTCCCGTTATGTGGTGTTTCCTCATAACATATTATTGTGCAGGTGGACAGCACTGACAAATAGGAACGATTCAACGCAATGGACAGTTTTTAAAAGCTGGAAATTAGGGACAGTAGGCAATAATATATTGATTTCCCCCCCAAAAAAACTTTTCTGCTTCTTATCCTGGTGGAGAAAATGGGTGTTATTCAGAGTTGCTGAAATCACATGCTGGGGGTCGCCCAACACAGGGCAAGGCCGCCCGTCATGGGTGGCGCCACCCTGCGATGCGATCGCAGTTCAGTTGTGATTGCATCACAAAAACCTTAAGTAGAGGTTGACCCCTACCTGCGCAGTATGGCTGGGTAGGCAAGGGCACTGCCGCCATGTTTCCAATGGCAGGAAACACAGACAACTTCATTGGGCGGCCCCCGAAAAACCCCATGACACACCAGCGTTTCCTGCTCTTCTCTCCCTAATGCCACGTCGCCGCCCCCGGACGCCCGCCACCTGTCAGTCACTATAGTGAAGGGTCTCATACACACATTGCGTCTGCTGCACGAGCGCAGTGTCCTGAAAATCGCTGGTTTGATTTTCGGGACATTGCGTCCATCTCTGAATAGCCCCCAATGTCTGCTCCTCTATAATGAAACTACTTAGGAGCAACTGGATGTGATCTAAGGTTCCCAACCAATTACACAACTCACTTTCCGTACAGTGCAGTCATATTATACGAGATCCCATAATCTGTGTGGCACATATAGGTGGTCATTCCGAGTTGTTCGTTTGCTAGCTGCTTTTAGCAGCATTGCAAACGCTAGGCCGCCGCCCTCTGGGAGTGTATCTTAGCTTAGCAGAATTGCGAACGAAAGATTAGCAGAACTGCTAATAAATAATTCTTTGCAGTTTCTGAGTAGCTCCAGACCTACGCCTAGCTTGCGATCAGCTCAGTCCGTTTAGTTCCTGGTTTGACGTCACAAACACGCCCTGCGTTCGGCCAGCCACTCCCCCGTTTCTCCAGACACTCCCGCGTTTTTCCCTGACACGCCTGCGTTTTTTTAGCACACTCCCGGTAAACGCTCAGTTACCACCCAGAAACGCCCCTTTCCTGTCAATCATTCACCGATCAGCAGTGCGACTGAAAATCGTCGTTCGAACACCAGCAAATCTACTAAGTTTTGTGTAAAATAACCTAGCGCATGCGCTCTGCATACCATGCGCATGCGCAGTTAGCAACAAATCGCAGCATAGCGAAAATCGGCAACGAGTGAACAACTCGGAATGATCACCATAGAACGATTTAAATTGAACAACGGCTGTCTACGTCAGATTGGCTGGAACTGGAAAGCAATTGTATTGCTTCTTCATGAACGAGTTCCTGAGTAAACAAAACTGGCAGAATACCTGGCTTGCTGGCTGAACCCTGCACTTTTTATACCCCATAAAAAATTTTTTTTTGTGTTTTAGTAAATACCATTTCCTCATAGTGTGTGACAGCAGGAGCCCTGCACACTGTAGTAAAGCAGATGTGCAAATTGCATTTAGAAAACCCTGCTTAGTGTGACAAGTGCAGTCTGTCTGGCTGAGATGGGGATACCGGATTTGCCTGTAAGAGATTACACGATGACACGAACTGGAGATGCAGAAAGTGTAAAATATGCAATTATGTAAGACTGAAAATAGTTTTCCTCCTAGAACTGGTTTGTCTGAGATCTGTGTCAAGCAGCCAGCCTGGGACTCCTCATCTCCTGGCAATGCGGGATATGTCAGCCTGCTCTCTCCCATAAATCACGCTGTAACAGTGATGGGAGATACACCCAAACGCTGCAGGGATGACAGCTCAGGCCCAGCAGGCAGGATTAACGATCAGTGGGTAAACTATCCCTGGGTTCACCCCACACGGCACAGCGGTAACTCCCCGAGTCCTGGCCCTACCCACCCTGACAATCTGTACAACGTAGAGTTGTTTCTGGTGGTTTCTAGATGCTCAACAGCAGAGAGCTATTATTATTTTATTATTATTATTATTATTATTATTATTATTAACAACACTAATTTATATAGCGCCAGCCTACACCATTGTGCTTTACAATTGGGAACACCATAACAAAACAAGAGTGAGAGTTATATACAGACAGAGAGATAGGAGGGCCCTGCTTGGAAGCTTTATAGGGAAATTGGCATTTGATACATGAGGGTAAGTGCGAAGTATAGAAAGTGCTTAGCGGTCAGTATTATCCAGTCATACAACAATGCTGGCAGGAATTACGCCTGAAATCAGATAGTTGTTTGAGTATGACAAGAAGACATGCCAATCATACTTGCCTACTATCCCGCAAGTTATGGGAGACTCCCAATTTTTTGGGTAGTTCCCAGCATTCCTAGAAGAGTAGGAAAATCTCCCGCATCCCGTTCACTCCCTAATAAGTGGGTAGGATGGGGAGCTAATCTTGTTTCCGTATGGAGGGGGCTAGGCTAAAATCCTGCAAATCTCATTTTTGTCCTGCCCCATGGACCCACAAATCGCATTTCGCCATGACTGGGTAGAGGCCTAATGACAGTGAGAGCCATCCCTGCCCCAAAAGCTGTCAGCCGCATCCCCTCTCCAGGTTTCTCCTGGAGAGGAGATAACTAAAGTCGGCACGTATGTGCAGGTAATTAGTAGAATAGCTTAGAGGGGTTATGCGGGTAGTTCTGGAATATGATAAGCTGCCTAATGAGGTGAGTTCCCGGGGAAAGCTTAAAGGTTTGGAAGGTGGAGGAAAGTCTTGTGTGTGGGACGGCGTTCCACGGACTGAGTGCAGCTCATAAAAGTCCTGTAACCGTGAATGGGAGTAGGTATTGATGAGTGTGGGTGAAAGACGCTGATCATCTTCAGAGCAGAGGAGTTGAGCTGGGAGATCTTTTGAGACAAGTAATGAGATGTATGTCGGTGTAGTGTCTATGGCCTTGTTTGATGGTAAAAGTATTTTATACTAGATTTGATAAGATACAGGAAGCTAATGTAAGGATCGAGTGGTCAGGAGCAGCAAGCAAATACAGTCTAGAACAGCAGTTCCCAAACTTTCTAGATTCATGGCTCCCTGGAGTACTGTATCAACATTTTGTTTTTTTTTACGGCACCCCTGGCGAGTAGTTTCTTATTCAGAAATTATGATTGGCTAGCACCAGAAGAGCCGTAAATGTGCTCAAATGCACGCAATGTTATGTTGTCGCACCGGTGACGGTAAGTGCAGAGCAGGACGGGGCGTCCTGTTTGGCTGCACCGACTGCATGGTGCCTGTTTGAAATGTCCACACACCCTACAGTTACGGCCATGGGTGCCAGCACTGGTTTTGCCCATCGTATTGACCATAAATAATTAGATTCGGTCCTGGACCACCAAATCGTGGCACTCCTGCAAGTACTCCGTAGCACCAAAGGGTGCCACTGCACCAAGTTTGGGAACCATTGGTCTAGAACTCAGGTTCTCAAACTCAGTCCTCAGGACCCCACACGGTGCATGTTTTGCAGGTCACCTCACATAATCGCAAGTGAAATAATTAGCTCCACCTGTGGACCTTTTAAAATGTGTCAGTGAGTAATTAATACACCTGTGCACTTGCTGGGTTACCTGCAAAACATGCACTGTGTGGGGTCCTGAGGACCGAGTTTGAGAACCACTGGTCTGGAATACACACACGCATTAAGGTTTCTGTAGCATATACAAACTTGATAAAATACACAAAGAGCCATGTGATAAATGCATGACGATGCTGATAAACCACCAATCAGAGGTGGCTTGCTGGTACTGGCGACCAACCTCATCATTAATTTGTGCCACTTCTTGGTCAGCCGCAAATGGCATTTACATGCAGGTATACAGCTCTGTGCTGGTCTGCATCTGTTCACTTTGGCTACATTAGTCCAATCCTTCCCGCTCTGCCTGTCTGCATAACTGCAGTGGATGTGTAGTGTCCAAGGTCTATATAGAGTGTGATATGATATACTGGCGGTTGGGATGACGGCGCTCAAAAGACCGGCCACGGCATCTCGAAGGAGGCAATCCCGACGGGGGCTAGGTAACTATACTTACGCTCCATCAATACCCCCTAACACTCCCTTCTCACAGCCTAACCCTAGTGCCATACCCGCTAGTGAGCAGCCAGCGCAGGGGGCCCTGAAGTTTTTAAGACTTGTGGCCACACAGCAGTGTTTTAAATTCAGGCCCAAGCAGCGCTGGGCTCTCCCGGTGGCTCAGAGGCGTGAAACGCTGTGGAATGAAATCATAGGTCACGCTGCCATATGCCGTCGTCATCCCGCCCACGCAATACTCTCTTTTCTGTCTCTCTGCAGTGACATGGTCACTGAGGTTTCCGCCACTACTGTGGGGGGCTGGGGCAAAAATTTATGTATGTTTTATTTTTTCCTCTGTGTGGGCCAGTGGGTTTTATATTTTTTGCTGAGAGCCAATGTCTTTGGTTTTTTTCCTGTTGTGGCCAAGGACATATAATTGAAAAATATGTTTCAGAAAAACCTGAAAATAATAATAAGTATCAATATATGTTGATATTTGTTATTGTACATTCTGTTTGAAAAAAATGTGGTGTTCTTTGGCAATTTCTAAATCTTGTTCAGTGTGCCGCGAGTTGAAGAGGTTGAAAATCACTGATACAGGGTGTAATAGAATTGTATTGTGGCCGTGTCCAGTGGTCGGGTCATGTTGGGGGTGTATAGTGTCCTATGGGGGTCATTCAGACCCGCTCACACGCTAGCTTTTATTGCAGCGGTGCGATCGGTTCTGAACTACGCATGCATATGCTCCGCAATGCGCAGGCGCGTCGGCCGCCGGCAACAGGGACAGCGACGGATTTAACAAAGAAAGCGATTGCACCGGCGATCGCAAGAAGATTGACAGGAAGAGAGCGTTTGTGGGTGTCAACTGACCCTTTCTAGGGAGTGTCCGAAAAACGCAGGCGTTCCCAGCCGTTTGGAGGGAGGATTCTTGACGTCAGCTCCTGGCCGTATCATCGCAGCGGCTGAGTAAGTCCTGAGCTGTGCAGAGACTGTGCAGCTCTCTGCACGAGCATTCGCACCCCTGCACAACAACTACCCCCTCCCCCTTTAGGCGGCAACTACCTGATCGCAACACTGGAAAAAAACGCCTGCCTGCGATCAGGTCTGAATCACCCCCCATGTCTGTAAAATGTATTCTGCACAGAAGAACAGTTTCTCCTGCCCCACAGAAAGTGAATTTGGATATTACTTTCAGATGTTGGCAGTATGTATCATTACATAATTTTCGTAACAGGATTTGGCTCCTGGGGATGTGTTTGAAGAGCACGTCTGTCTCTCTCAACAAAATATATGGGCTGTTCAGTTGCTGTTCTACTGTACTAACCACGCGGAATTAGTCCGCGACGCAGGTTCTAAGTTAATTTATATTACAGGATAACATTAGAATGTGCTGTACACTGCCAAACTATTTTTTTTTTTAAATTGATTTTAAATTTGAGTTCTATCATCCGTAAACAGGTGTGAGGGCGCGATCTTGCTATAACGCACAGACGTTTGGTCACATTCTTTATATTAAATTTACCAAGAGAAAAAATAAACCAAAGTTACACTGTGGAAAAACAATCCCAGAGGTTTTTTTTTCCTGTACATGTTTAATGTGCAACTTTCCATTTTCCATTTAAACACGGCAGTTATTGTCGGATGAATGAGCGTTTGGTGTATTGACAGGCGCTGTGAAACATTGCTATATACTGTATTGGGAGAACTCCTTAACTGCGTCCATAGTTCTCCAGCAATATTGCCTCAGTCCGCGGTCGCCTCTGCTGCTGCAGGTTACAGCGGCACTCTGAGATATGAGGATAAGATCACCACTGCAGTGTTCTATGGTGCTGGGGGACTAGCCGGGTGTTTTCTGTCAGTCCTCCTCTCGCACAGCTCTGTGGGACTGGCAGGCATCTTACATAACAGGTGATATAGTGTACCCAGCGTGACACAGAATTCCCTCTAATCTGAATCATTGTCCCCAGGAGTCTCCTTGTACGGTGTTAGAATTCCTTGTTTGGCTGTTGCTAATTTCTTCTGGAGGTCGCAGGTGCTTCGTAACATAACTCTAGACAAGGTGTTTACATTGGAAGCGCAGACATAATCTTACCACTACATGTGTGTGTTTTGTCCATGTGCATTGAGGTCAGTGGACTAGAGCATTGCGCAGTAATGAGTAGAAGAGAGCACTGCGCAGTAATGAGTAGAAGAGAGCACTGCGCAGTAATGAGTAGAAGAGAGCATTGCGCAGTAATGAGTAGAAGAGAGCATTGCGCAGTAATGAGTAGAAGAGAGCATTGCGCAGTAATGAGTAGAAGAGAGCATTGCGCAGTAATGAGTAGAAGAGAGCATTGCGCAGTAATGAGTAGAAGAGAGCATTGCGCAGTAATGAGTAGAAGAGAGCATTGCGCAGTAAGGAGTAGAAGAGAGCATTGCGCAGTAATGAGTAGAAGAGAGCATTGCGCAGTAATGAGTAGAAGAGAGCATTGCGCAGTAATGAGTAGAAGAGAGCATTGCGCAGTAATGAGTAGAAGAGAGCATTGCGCAGTAAGGAGTAGAAGAGAGCATTGCGCAGTAATGAGTAGAAGAGAGCACTGCGCAGTAATGAGTAGAAGAGAGCACTGCGCAGTAATGAGTAGAAGAGAGCATTGCGCAGTAATGAGTAGAAGAGAGCATTGCGCAGTAATGAGTAGAAGAGAGCATTGCGCAGTAATGAGTAGAAGAGAGCACTGCGCAGTAATGAGTAGAAGAGAGCATTGCGCAGTAATGAGTAGAAGAGAGCATTGCGCAGTAAGGAGTAGAAGAGAGCATTGCGCAGTAATGAGTAGAAGAGAGCATTGCGCAGTAATGAGTAGAAGAGAGCATTGCGCAGTAATGAGTAGAAGAGAGCATTGCGCAGTAATGAGTAGAAGAGAGCATTGCGCAGTAATGAGTAGAAGAGAGCATTGCGCAGTAAGGAGTAGAAGAGAGCATTGCGCAGTAATGAGTAGAAGAGAGCATTGCGCAGTAATGAGTAGAAGAGAGCATTGCGCAGTAATGAGTAGAAGAGAGCATTGCGCAGTAATGAGTAGAAGAGAGCATTGCGCAGTAATGAGTAGAAAAAGAGAGCATTGCGCAGTAATGAGTAGAAGAGAGCATTGCGCAGTAATGAGTAGAAGAGAGCATTGCGCAGTAATGAGTAGAAGAGAGCATTGCGGAGTAATGAGTAGAAGAGAGCATTGCGCAGTAAGGAGTAGAAGAGAGCACTGCGCAGTAATGAGTAGAAGAGAGCATTGAGCAGTAATGAGTAGAAGAGAGCATTGCGCAGTAAGGAGTAGAAGAGAGCATTGCGCAGTAATGAGTAGAAGAGAGCATTGCGCAGTAAGGAGTAGAAGAGAGCATTGCGCAGTAAGGAGTAGAAGAGAGCATTGCGCAGTAATGAGTAGAAGAGAGCATTGCGCAGTAATGAGTAGAAGAGAGCATTGCGCAGTAAGGAGTAGAAGAGAGCATTGCGCAGTAATGAGTAGAGGAGAGCATTGCGCAGTAATGAGTAGAAGAGAGCATTGCGCAGTAATGAGTAGAAGAGAGCATTGCGCAGTAATGAGTAGAAGAGAGCATTGCGCAGTAATGAGTAGAAGAGAGCATTGCGCAGTAATGAGTAGAAGAGAGCATTGCGCAGTAATGAGTAGAAGAGAGCACTGCGCAGTAATGAGTAGAAGAGAGCATTGCGCAGTAATGAGTAGAAGAGAGCATTGCGCAGTAATGAGTAGAAGAGAGCATTGCGCAGTAAGGAGTAGAAGAGAGCATTGCGCAGTAAGGAGTAGAAGAGAGCATTGCGCAGTAAGGAGTAGAAGAGAGCATTGCGCAGTAATGAGTAGAAGAGAGCATTGCGCAGTAATGAGTAGAAGAGAGCATTGCGCAGTAAGGAGTAGAAGAGAGCATTGCGCAGTAAGGAGTAGAAGAGAGCATTGCGCAGTAAGGAGTAGAAGAGAGCATTGCGCAGTAATGAGTAGAAGAGAGCATTGCGCAGTAATGAGTAGAAGAGAGCATTGCGCAGTAATGAGTAGAAGAGAGCATTGCGCAGTAATGAGTAGAAGAGAGCATTGCGCAGTAATGAGTAGAAGAGAGCATTGCGCCGTAAGGAGTAGAAGAGAGCATTGCGCAGTAATGAGTAGAAGAGAGCATTGCGCAGTAATGAGTAGAAGAGAGCATTGCGCAGTAATGAGTAGAAGAGAGCATTGCGCAGTAATGAGTAGAAGAGAGCATTGCGCAGTAATGAGTAGAAGAGAGCATTGCGCAGTAATGAGTAGAGGAGAGCATTGCGCAGTAATGAGTAGAAGAGAGCATTGCGCAGTAAGGAGTAGAAGAGAGCATTGCGGAGTAATGAGTAGAAGAGAGCATTGCGCAGTAATGAGTAGAGGAGAGCATTGCGCAGTAAGGAGTAGAAGAGAGCATTGCGCAGTAATGAGTAGAGGAGAGCATTGCGCAGTAATGAGTAGAAGAGAGCATTGCGCAGTAATGAGTAGAAGAGAGCATTGCGCAGTAATGAGTAGAAGAGAGCATTGCGCAGTAAGGAGTAGAAGAGAGCATTGCGCAGTAAGGAGTAGAAGAGAGCATTGCGCAGTAATGAGTAGAAGAGAGCATTGCGCAGTAATGAGTAGAAGAGAGCATTGCGGAGTAATGAGTAGAAGAGAGCCTTGCGCAGTAATGAGTAGAAGAGAGCATTGCGCAGTAATGAGTAGAAGAGAGCATTGCGCAGTAATGAGTAGAAGAGAGCATTGCGCAGTAATGAGTAGAAGAGAGCATTGCGCAGTAATGAGTAGAAGAGAGCATTGCGCAGTAATGAGTAGAAGAGAGCATTGCGCAGTAATGAGTAGAAGAGAGCATTGCGCAGTAAGGAGTAGAAGAGAGCATTGCGCAGTAATGAGTAGAAGAGAGCATTGCGCAGTAATGAGTAGAAGAGAGCATTGCGCAGTAATGAGTAGAAGAGAGCATTGCGCAGTAATGAGTAGAAGAGAGCATTGCGCAGTAATGAGTAGAAGAGAGCATTGCGCAGTAATGAGTAGAAGAGAGCATTGCGCAGTAATGAGTAGAAGAGAGCATTGCGCAGTAATGAGTAGAAGAGAGCATTGCGCAGTAATGAGTAGAAGAGAGCATTGCGCAGTAAGGAGTAGAAGAGAGCATTGCGCAGTAATGAGTAGAAGAGAGCATTGCGCAGTAATGAGTAGAAGAGAGCATTGCGCAGTAATGAGTAGAAGAGAGCATTGCGCAGTAATGAGTAGAAGAGAGCATTGCGCAGTAATGAGTAGAAGAGAGCATTGCGCAGTAATGAGTAGAAGAGAGCATTGCGCAGTAATGAGTAGAAGAGAGCATTGCGCAGTAATGAGTAGAAGAGAGCATTGCGCAGTAATGAGTAGAAGAGAGCATTGCGCAGTAATGAGTAGAAGAGAGCATTGCGCAGTAATGAGTAGAAGAGAGCATTGCGCAGTAATGAGTAGAAGAGAGCATTGCGCAGTAATGAGTAGAAGAGAGCATTGCGCAGTAATGAGTAGAAGAGAGCATTGCGCAGTAATGAGTAGAAGAGAGCATTGCGCAGTAATGAGTAGAAGAGAGCATTGCGCAGTAATGAGTAGAAGAGAGCATTGCGCAGTAATGAGTAGAAGAGAGCATTGCGCAGTAAGAGTAGAAGAGAGCATTGCGCAGTAATGAGTAGAAGAGAGCACTGCGCAGTAATGAGTAGAAGAGAGCATTGCGCAGTAATGAGTAGAAGAGAGCATTGCGCAGTAATGAGTAGAAGAGAGCATTGCGCAGTAATGAGTAGAAGAGAGCATTGCGCAGTAATGAGTAGAAGAGAGCATTGCGCAGTAATGAGTAGAAGAGAGCATTGCGCAGTAATGAGTAGAAGAGAGCATTGCGCAGTAATGAGTAGAAGAGAGCATTGCGCAGTAATGAGTAGAAGAGAGCATTGCGCAGTAATGAGTAGAAGAGAGCATTGCGCAGTAATGAGTAGAAGAGAGCATTGCGCAGTAATGAGTAGAAGAGAGCATTGCGCAGTAATGAGTAGAAGAGAGCATTGCGCAGTAATGAGTAGAAGAGAGCATTGCGCAGTAATGAGTAGAAGAGAGCATTGCGCAGTAATGAGTAGAAGAGAGCATTGCGCAGTAATGAGTAGAAGAGAGCATTGCGCAGTAATGAGTAGAAGAGAGCATTGCGCAGTAATGAGTAGAAGAGAGCATTGCGCAGTAATGAGTAGAAGAGAGCATTGCGCAGTAATGAGTAGAAGAGAGCATTGCGCAGTAATGAGTAGAAGAGAGCATTGCGCAGTAATGAGTAGAAGAGAGCATTGCGCAGTAATGAGTAGAAGAGAGCATTGCGCAGTAAAGAGTAGAAGAGAGCATTGCGCAGTAAAGAGTAGAAGAGAGCATTGCGCAGTAATGAGTAGAAGAGAGCATTGCGCAGTAATGAGTAGAAGAGAGCATTGCGCAGTAATGAGTAGAAGAGAGCATTGCGCAGTAATGAGTAGAAGAGAGCATTGCGCAGTAATGAGTAGAAGAGAGCATTGCGCAGTAATGAGTAGAAGAGAGCATTGCGCAGTAATGAGTAGAAGAGAGCATTGCGCAGTAATGAGTAGAAGAGAGCATTGCGCAGTAATGAGTAGAAGAGAGCATTGCGCAGTAATGAGTAGAAGAGAGCATTGCGCAGTAATGAGTAGAAGAGAGCATTGCGCAGTAATGAGTAGAAGAGAGCATTGCGCAGTAATGAGTAGAAGAGAGCATTGCGCAGTAATGAGTAGAAGAGAGCATTGCGCAGTAATGAGTAGAAGAGAGCATTGCGCAGTAATGAGTAGAAGAGAGCATTGCGCAGTAATGAGTAGAAGAGAGCATTGCGCAGTAATGAGTAGAAGAGAGCATTGCGCAGTAAAGAGTAGAAGAGAGCATTGCGCAGTAATGAGTAGAAGAGAGCATTGCGCAGTAATGAGTAGAAGAGAGCATTGCGCAGTAATGAGTAGAAGAGAGCATTGCGCAGTAATGAGTAGAAGAGAGCATTGCGCAGTAAGGAGTAGAAGAGAGCATTGCGCAGTAAAGAGTAGAAGAGAGCATTGCGCAGTAATGAGTAGAAGAGAGCATTGCGCAGTAATGAGTAGAAGAGAGCATTGCGCAGTAATGAGTAGAAGAGAGCATTGCGCAGTAATGAGTAGAAGAGAGCATTGCGCAGTAATGAGTAGAAGAGAGCATTGCGCAGTAATGAGTAGAAGAGAGCATTGCGCAGTAATGAGTAGAAGAGAGCATTGCGCAGTAATGAGTAGAAGAGAGCATTGCGCAGTAAGGAGTAGAAGAGAGCATTGCGCAGTAATGAGTAGAAGAGAGCATTGCGCAGTAATGAGTAGAAGAGAGCATTGCGCAGTAATGAGTAGAAGAGAGCATTGCGCAGTAATGAGTAGAAGAGAGCATTGCGCAGTAATGAGTAGAAGAGAGCATTGCGCAGTAATGAGTAGAAGAGAGCATTGCGCAGTAATGAGTAGAAGAGAGCATTGCGCAGTAATGAGTAGAAGAGAGCATTGCGCAGTAAGGAGTAGAAGAGAGCATTGCGCAGTAATGAGTAGAAGAGAGCATTGCGCAGTAATGAGTAGAAGAGAGCATTGCGCAGTAATGAGTAGAAGAGAGCATTGCGCAGTAATGAGTAGAAGAGAGCATTGCGCAGTAAGGAGTAGAAGAGAGCATTGCGCAGTAAAGAGTAGAAGAGAGCATTGCGCAGTAATGAGTAGAAGAGAGCATTGCGCAGTAATGAGTAGAAGAGAGCATTGCGCAGTAAGGAGTAGAAGAGAGCATTGCGCAGTAATGAGTAGAAGAGAGCATTGCGCAGTAATGAGTAGAAGAGAGCATTGCGCAGTAATGAGTAGAAGAGAGCATTGCGCAGTAATGAGTAGAAGAGAGCATTGCGCAGTAATGAGTAGAAGAGAGCATTGCGCAGTAATGAGTAGAAGAGAGCATTGCGCAGTAATGAGTAGAAGAGAGCATTGCGCAGTAATGAGTAGAAGAGAGCATTGCGCAGTAATGAGTAGAAGAGAGCATTGCGCAGTAATGAGTAGAAGAGAGCATTGCGCAGTAATGAGTAGAAGAGAGCATTGCGCAGTAATGAGTAGAAGAGAGCATTGCGCAGTAATGAGTAGAAGAGAGCATTGCGCAGTAATGAGTAGAAGAGAGCATTGCGCAGTAATGAGTAGAAGAGAGCATTGCGCAGTAATGAGTAGAAGAGAGCATTGCGCAGTAATGAGTAGAAGAGAGCATTGCGCAGTAATGAGTAGAAGAGAGCATTGCGCAGTAATGAGTAGAAGAGAGCATTGCGCAGTAATGAGTAGAAGAGAGCATTGCGCAGTAATGAGTAGAAGAGAGCATTGCGCAGTAATGAGTAGAAGAGAGCATTGCGCAGTAATGAGTAGAAGAGAGCATTGCGCAGTAATGAGTAGAAGAGAGCATTGCGCAGTAATGAGTAGAAGAGAGCATTGCGCAGTAATGAGTAGAAGAGAGCATTGCGCAGTAATGAGTAGAAGAGAGCATTGCGCAGTAATGAGTAGAAGAGAGCATTGCGCAGTAATGAGTAGAAGAGAGCATTGCGCAGTAATGAGTAGAAGAGAGCATTGCGCAGTAATGAGTAGAAGAGAGCATTGCGCAGTAATGAGTAGAAGAGAGCATTGCGCAGTAATGAGTAGAAGAGAGCATTGCGCAGTAATGAGTAGAAGAGAGCATTGCGCAGTAATGAGTAGAAGAGAGCATTGCGCAGTAATGAGTAGAAGAGAGCATTGCGCAGTAATGAGTAGAAGAGAGCATTGCGCAGTAATGAGTAGAAGAGAGCATTGCGCAGTAATGAGTAGAAGAGAGCATTGCGCAGTAATGAGTAGAAGAGAGCATTGCGCAGTAATGAGTAGAAGAGAGCATTGCGCAGTAATGAGTAGAAGAGAGCATTGCGCAGTAATGAGTAGAAGAGAGCATTGCGCAGTAATGAGTAGAAGAGAGCATTGCGCAGTAATGAGTAGAAGAGAGCATTGCGCAGTAATGAGTAGAAGAGAGCATTGCGCAGTAATGAGTAGAAGAGAGCATTGCGCAGTAATGAGTAGAAGAGAGCATTGCGCAGTAATGAGTAGAAGAGAGCATTGCGCAGTAATGAGTAGAAGAGAGCATTGCGCAGTAATGAGTAGAAGAGAGCATTGCGCAGTAATGAGTAGAAGAGAGCATTGCGCAGTAATGAGTAGAAGAGAGCATTGCGCAGTAATGAGTAGAAGAGAGCATTGCGCAGTAATGAGTAGAAGAGAGCATTGCGCAGTAATGAGTAGAAGAGAGCATTGCGCAGTAATGAGTAGAAGAGAGCATTGCGCAGTAATGAGTAGAAGAGAGCATTGCGCAGTAATGAGTAGAAGAGAGCATTGCGCAGTAATGAGTAGAAGAGAGCATTGCGCAGTAATGAGTAGAAGAGAGCATTGCGCAGTAATGAGTAGAAGAGAGCATTGCGCAGTAATGAGTAGAAGAGAGCATTGCGCAGTAATGAGTAGAAGAGAGCATTGCGCAGTAATGAGTAGAAGAGAGCATTGCGCAGTAATGAGTAGAAGAGAGCATTGCGCAGTAATGAGTAGAAGAGAGCATTGCGCAGTAATGAGTAGAAGAGAGCATTGCGCAGTAATGAGTAGAAGAGAGCATTGCGCAGTAATGAGTAGAAGAGAGCATTGCGCAGTAATGAGTAGAAGAGAGCATTGCGCAGTAATGAGTAGAAGAGAGCATTGCGCAGTAATGAGTAGAAGAGAGCATTGCGCAGTAATGAGTAGAAGAGAGCATTGCGCAGTAATGAGTAGAAGAGAGCATTGCGCAGTAATGAGTAGAAGAGAGCATTGCGCAGTAATGAGTAGAAGAGAGCATTGCGCAGTAATGAGTAGAAGAGAGCATTGCGCAGTAATGAGTAGAAGAGAGCATTGCGCAGTAATGAGTAGAAGAGAGCATTGCGCAGTAATGAGTAGAAGAGAGCATTGCGCAGTAATGAGTAGAAGAGAGCATTGCGCAGTAATGAGTAGAAGAGAGCATTGCGCAGTAATGAGTAGAAGAGAGCATTGCGCAGTAAGGAGTAGAAGAGAGCATTGCGCAGTAATGAGTAGAAGAGAGCATTGCGCAGTAATGAGTAGAAGAGAGCATTGCGCAGTAAGGAGTAGAAGAGAGCATTGCGCAGTAATGAGTAGAAGAGAGCATTGCGCAGTAAGGAGTAGAAGAGAGCATTGCGCAGTAATGAGTAGAAGAGAGCATTGCGCAGTAATGAG